>NC_026003.2:94456162-94480742 GCF_000442705.2 Elaeis guineensis | reverse complement strand
GTATCAGGAAGGGAAAAAGGCTGCATACACCTTCTGCTTCTCCATCTTCAAGCTCTTCAGAGGATGCTACCCCTAGATTTTTTCAGCAATGGCAGCTCGATGACTATGAGCGAAAGTTCAAAGAGATCGACCGCTAACTTGTCCGACTTTAGGTGGAAGGTCGGAAGTCATCTATTGACTACGACTTCCACATTGTCCAACCTCTCTCCCAGTGCATCCTGAACGAGTCGATTCCATCTCGATTCAAGCTACCGCAGATGGAGCCATACGACGGTTCCACTGATCCAATTGATCATCTGGAGAGCTATAAGGCTCTCATGATGATCCAGGGGGCATCCGATGCCCTCTTATGCATCGACTTCTCAGTAACTATTCAGAAGGTTGCTCGAGCCTGGTATTTTGAGTTTCAGTCAGGGAGCATAAACTCCTTTGAGCAGCTTGAGCATTCTTTCGTGGCCCATTTAATGATCACTATAGCATAAACTTAATACCAGAAATGATCACTATAGCCTGTTGATTTAAAAAAAACTAGAGAGAGATGATTGCTTAAAGTAAGCGACCCTATTCCTGTTCTGATAAATTAAGATCTGTTTACCACAGAGTTGCTCTCTCACCACTTTTTGGGCATAAGTCTAATGGCGGGCAATGATAGATATATGTGCAAGCATGCCAATAACATTAAATCAACCGAAAAGATGGTGATTAAAGGAGAATAGAGAATAGCATGGATCCAGATATCTTGACCTTCAAGAAATTTTACCACCATCATAATAGAGTTTGAAGGAGATAAATCTGGGTAGGGGTAGAGGTGTAGAACTGACTACGATAGTAATGATTCGAAATTATCATTACTCCTAAGGTAGAAACTACAGATAGATTAAGAACTAAGATAAAATAAAATAAAATATATTTATTTAGATTGTTAAAATAGTCTCTCATGCAAACTATAAATTTATTTTTTATACTGATAATAAAATAATTGTAACACAACTATTGATTCTTGTAACTATCTATATTGTCCATCTTCAGTGGTTTTGACGGTTCGCTTTTGTGCATTATAACTACAAACCAAAACTATGATGTTCTTCGGTTTGTGGTTTGTACTATTGCACAACAATTAATCACAATCAGGTTTTCATTCTTTGATTTATCTATGTCATTATTGTATCTTGCCTTTTCAGTCTCCAACTTCTCACTTAGTATTGATTCATTACAGCCAAAATTTGCCCTATCCAACAAAGGTCATGTGATACTTATCTGTTATGTTTCCATGAAAGTCTGATCCATTTGGCACTTGCTTTGACCATCAGTTGGATTGTCGAGATGAGGTATAAACAAAATCCTAATCATTCTTGATTGCTATCACTAGATTATTAGGACAAAGCCCTTGAGAAAAATAATAGCTAAAAGTAAAATTCATTGATTAAATAGATATATCAATATCAATCATCTCTCATCGGAACATTTATGTGCAATAGTAAGTGGGCCCCTATGTTGAAAGTGTTTTGTTGCAACCACTATTTGAGATAATATAATTATAACATAAGCATAAAAATACTAATTTTTAATAAAATTATAATTCTAAAATTTATATAAAATAAATTGTACTGTCTGCAGTTGTTAATATATTATGTATTCTTGCTGAGAGTAATCAGCCATTACATTGTAAACCAAACTCAAATTTTTCTTTTCTTTTGTTTTTTTTTTTTTTTGAATGAAAACATTGTAAACCAAACTCATGTCTCAATTTGTTAAAATGAACAATCCATAGTTTGCTAAAATGTGCAAGCACCTCCTTATCCTATTCTACCAAAAAAAAAAGGGTATCCCCTTACCCTTCAACTGGTTCATCAATATTTTGATTAACTTAACAACAGAACTGAATAGTTGCGCAACATCTAAATCATTTAAGCAAGTATAAACTTACTAGAGATGTTAGGCATCCAACTATTGTTGGAACATTGTAAACAATGCTATAAGTCTGTCAGGAAAATCGTCATACCATAAAAATTTTGATCTCCAGCGAAATTAGCCTTGGATCTGTAAACGCATATTAATGCTGACCTTGGCAATTATATCTCCTCCTGCAAGAGTTTCTGAATGGTAAAAGGTTACTATAATGGTTACAAACAAGACCCACATATGTATGGAAAAAAACAAACATATCAGCAACTCTAGAGAAGGGAGACCAGTATCCATCTGCCTTGAACGGCATTCCTTAATCCTTAATTCCTGAAAAAAGTTCACTCGGCTGTGGATTGCTTGGGCTCGACCCAATTCTGACACAAAGCCCTTTAGGCCAGGCCCAAAGCCCAACACGCATCCATTATCTTTCCCCACTGTTGCATCTTTGGATAGCTCTAGAATACGCAACCAAGTAGGTCCTCCGCAGTCACAGGACCAAATTGATCTTTCAAACGTTTGACAAAGTTACATTTTATTGTATCTCTCAACTCTCCCGTAGGAATAACCAAGATATTTTACTGGTAAGCAACATGACACCTTCATATTGTTTTAAGTTGAATAAACTGAAGTACCAAACACTCCTTTTTAAAAATTTATGCTGGCATTTAAGTGGTAATATGGAATCATAAACATAAACTAGCATATATAGAGAGAGATCTCCCTTGCAAGCTTTATTTCACATGAAAATCTTACACACCTATATCTTGATCCCTCACCCCAACATATGCGCAAATACTTCTTGCCGTGTATCTCAGGACAAAGTTCATGTCCCATCGTTTACTTGAGAAAATTTAATTAATAGAATATAAATGAAATTCCATTTCAAATTGCATTCTGCTATATGGCATGGATTTTCATATGACTACTCATATGAGATATTTCCATGCATGGTTACTTGACTTGTAAAATTAGTAGCCGATATGACTACTACAAGAGAAAGCTAATGGATGATTGCTTGACATGAGAATGGATCACTGTTTACTTTGACTTGAGAATGAATTATCATCTACTTGATCTGAGAATGGACTACCATTTACTTGAGAATGGATTACCATTTACTTGATTTGATAAATGGATTATAAATTTACTTGACTTGAGAATAGACTATCATTTACTTTGACTCGAGAATGGACTATCATTTACTTTGACTCGAGAATGGACTATTTACATTGCATAAAATTTGCACAGTTTAAATCTGTTGTGCAGTGATAGTCCATTACAAATTCCAGTGATTAGAACCATCCAATCAGTCTTCTATTCAGGTGCTTAAGATGAGCCTACAATTAAGATCTCAAGTGACTTCCTCAGTACGTACTGCCATAGATGATGAGATAAAATCATGGTAAAATGTAGGTAGTGATCTGGTCTATATATAAGAATTATCCAAAACTGCAAGTCTTATAAAGTTAGTGCATGACAAAAATCTTAAGGAATGAGCTAACTAATTGTGTTCCATCAAGAGAAAAGAAATGGCTAACAGTGATGCTAGGTGTCCTTAGGGATAAGTGTTTAGTATTTGAGTGGAGTGATCTTATAGCATAAATGATCTGTCAATCTTTCTCAAAATCTATTTTGCTTGCAAATGGTACGTTAAAACTAGACTAAAAACACTAAATTAGGAATTAGAAAGTGATGAAGGTAGATACGGCTGATTATAGACATGATTCTTTGCAAGCTACTTGCAACCAGATCACGTCCTACGTTATTGCTTTGATGAGTCTAAAGTCTCGCCGTATGCTAAAAGAAGGGAAGTAGCCATCTAACAGCCTGGCGTGGAGGACGTTGCTAGTTACATTGACATAAAGATCAGGACTGGTCACACCATGCAAGTCCATGCACAGTTTATTTGACTAAGAGAACGGACACTTATTTACTTGACTTGAGAATCGACCCTCAATTACTGTATATCGTGTAGCATGGATTTGTGAAAATTTTCTCAAACTGTATTGAAATAAATAGAATATAAATATGCCTTGACCCAAGATGTGGTTGGTCCATGCTAATATTTCTCATAAGCAATTATAGCTATTTCTTGTCATATAGTAGTAACAACCAGCAGCTTATAATAACAAATTATTGTATTTTTTATGTTTTTGATAGATTAGGTTGGTACACAATTTGGGCTATAAAAAGGAATTAGCTCTTCTCGGGGGGACCCCTCATAGACGTTCGTGAAAATGTTGGATTCTTAGAAATCTTACAGTTAACAGGAAAAAACATTCGATAGCCATTTGGCGATTAAAGTTTCTAACTATATATATATATATATATATTAGAAGCTAAAGAATTAATTTTACTGCTAAGTCCAATCATGGCCATTTATCCTGGCTCTTCAAAGGTGACATGGAACCAATGAACCACAAATTATTGGGGAGAAGTTTCCTTGCAAGCTATGCTCCACCTGGAACCCTTATCCCACCCGCATCTCGATCACATGATTTAAGCTACGATGACAGGGACAATAATTCCGGTCACTTCTATGGGACAAAGTACAATTCTTGTTGTTTAGTTACCTAATAAAGTTTAATTAGAGGACCTAAATGTATTTTTCAAAAATTACATCAACTATGAAATAACTTCTTTGCAGCCCAGCATGAATGTTTTGGGTAGCAGCTCACAAAAATCGCTGCCAGTCATAACAGAAGTCCATAGTTTACTTGACTCATGAAGGTAATGACTAGCTGACTTGACTTGATCAGAACAGACCATTTATTACTGCATACTATGTACTTTAGATCACTGAAGAGCAGAAGTTGATCTTCTGCTACAGGTCCAGATGCAACAAAAAACAGATTAATGAAGATCAAATTGACCCGAGAATAGACCATTGATTACTGCATTGTTTAGTGGTTCTTTTGGAATATGAGTACTGAAATTAAGGTGTGCATGAACTGTAATGATCAGGCCTGCAGTACTTGACTACTTCGTTTAGCAGCACACCTGGACCATAGCTTGGCATGTGACATAGCGACCACAACCATTCGCATGCTAGTTCCGAAAGTTCCATATATCCCTCCAACTGTTTGTTATGGTAGTTCCAAAAGGTTAAACTAGATCACTTATCATAGCACAATGAAAGTTAATGATGTAAAAAAAATATCATGCTAGAATTCTTGTCATAACACGTCAAAATTTAATGCTTTTTTTTTCTAATTGAGAAATAATAGTTAAAAGAAAAATCAATCATATCAATTCAAAGGTATTGGGCTGCTTTCAAGATTAGTCACCCAATCTTTGTAGTTGGATGGTGCACATCAGAATGCTGCTGTAAATTTCAGATCAAAATAATTAGAGTTGAAATTTGATTGGATATTAGCCAGATATAAAAATTTATATCTATATTTATCTTAAATAAATTTAAATATAAATTTAATATAAAAATATTAATATAAATATGGATATAAGTCAGATAATTAAACTTTATAATCACATAATTAAAGATTTATTAAGTGGATAGTAAATCTTGTTAATGGTATGTGAATGTGGTTATATATTTCTCTTAAAAGTTCTTGAGTAATATAAAATTACAAAGAATTACAAATAGAATTGGATATTTAGATCAATATTTATATCTATTTTTGAATATGGATACGAATATCGATATCAGTCGGATGCTTACATTTCTATCCATATTTGAATAGATTCGGATATGAAAATGGATCCAAACGAATACTGTTCGATCCACTTTCATCTTTAAAAGTAATTTTACGGATAATATTCACTAGAAAAGAACAACAAAGAAATAAAGAGGTCAACTCGAATAAAAAATCACAACAGCCCAAACCTATGGGCGCGCTCTTTAACCCATAAGATTTCCACAAATAGTGAATTTTTTATTATCTTAAGGTTATGAATTTTATTAATGTAAAAATCAAGATTTCTATACATGAACCTTATAGCCCATCTTACTTTTCATAACCAGTGAAAAAAAATAAATTATAAATCATGAGAAAAATAAGGGCAGGAATTTATGATCCTATTCATCAATCTGACTTACGAACGACTTACTTTAAGTACGTTTGGATTTGATATAAATAAATTTGGATCATAATAGATCAACCCATTTAGATCTATTTATTAAATAATTTGGATTCAAATTTAGACTTTTGATATATTTAATAATTGGGTTAGATCATAATCCGACTTATTTAATCTATTTAAAATCTGTTTAACCTATTTAAAAATTACTTAACACATTTTTGATTGGTTTAACCCAATCTATTTAAACTATTTAATCCTTTTAACTCGTTTAACTTGATCTATTTTATAAATGAGTTATGCGGATCGGATTAAGTTACCTATTTAATAAATAGTTCGGATTGAGAGCTGAATTACTCCATGAGATGGAATATGTCTTGAAATTACGTAAAAACTAACGCTTCCCTTGCAAGCTTCATTTCAACCGGAAACCTCATCCACCCGGTCTTGATTTCTTGATCCATTACAACTACATATGTCGCAAATAGTACCACAGAGAAGCTGATGGCTAATTGCTTTGGAATGGACTCCCGTTTACTTGACTTTAAAATGGATTAACATTTGACTTGAGAATAGACCATCGTTTACTTGACTTAAAAATAGACAACCATTTACTTGACTTGAGAATGGACCATTTATTATTATAGCGTAAAATGCTGTTTCGAACTCCAGTGCAAGGAAAGTCTAGTTTCCACTGTATATAGATCTGGATACCACACAACAAAATTTGAACTTCCTATTTTGTAAATTATCACCTCCAATGCACTAAATCACGATAGTGAAATTCTGGATGAACCTCATGGTTCATGGTGTAATTAATGTACCTAGGATTAATGCCATGCCATCTAAGTTCTCATGTGCGGCATTGCTAAACCATTCCTCGACTCATGACGCGCTTAAAATCCCATAAAAAATTTTTACCCATCTCCCCCCACCCCCCTAAGTCCTAACTACGACGAATGGGTTGTACTCGTCATCCAAATGTTAATGACGCATCTGAAAGGTGACATTATAACACATTGAAAAGTTAACAATCCTTCTACTAGTTAAGAGGAAACCTGTTTTACCCAAAAAAAAATTTAAGAGGAAACCAACCGAGTCCGAAGTAAACCCTTAATTTTACCCTTATTTTTTTTTCCCTCTTAAAAGATGCTCCTTGCTTTGGAAAAAAAAAATCTCAAATACACCATATCGATATCACAAGCACCAGACTATATATGAAAATCACCGCGGAAGGTATATATCAAAAGTTGCTCTTAACTTTCAAACAAACTAATAAATACGAGACACTAGAAAAGAACCAAAAGCAAATTAAGAGATTAGCTCGAATAAAGAATCAAGAATTAAAACTTCTCAGTAATCAGGGAAAGGCAAATAGTTCGACCCCAAGGGTTCAAGAAAAAACTTATCCGGCACAACTCACCACAACATCCACACAAGTCAAGCACCCGCTCAAGTGTCCAAATCACTACAATTCCATAAGATGGAATATACTTTGGAATCACTTGACATATAAAAAAAGGAGCATGTAAGTGATGAGAAGCCACCTCTCATAGCTTTTCCTCCCTTCTTTCCATCTCTTTGGAGTGGTGTGAGGTTCTGCTCATATGGCTGTTTGTAGTAGTTGGCATTCAAATGCATCCAGATTTCTTATGCATGTCACGTTGATCGTGCTCTTCCTCTTATGTCTCTGCCTTGGTGGTACAGATGGTTCCATGGTGGAGGGGAGCTGCATAGAGAGTGAAAGGAGAGCTCTGCTTTCCATCAAAGAAGACATGTATGATCCTGACCAGTGGCTCTCCTCTTGGAAGGACCAAGACTGCTGCAGATGGAGTGGAGTGGGCTGCAACAATATCACGGGCCATGTGGTAAAACTCGATCTCAGATATCCATATGACTTAGATGTCCAATATGAAACTATGAAATTTCCAGGTCCAAGTAAGGTAAATCCTTCTTTGCTTGACTTGATGCATTTGAAGTCTTTGGATCTGAGCTTGAACAATTTTTCTAGAGCTCCCATTCCTAAATTCATTGGTTCCCTTGTACATTTAGAATATCTCAACCTCTCCTATGCCGAGTTCAGTGGATCCATTCCACCTGAGCTTGGAAACCTCTCGCGCTTGCACTTCCTTGATATTAGTTGGAATGGTTATGATTTTTATAATTCTAGATGGACCTCCTTACGTGCTGATAGCCTTCGTTGGCTCTCCAACATCCCTTCTTTGCACTCACTTTACTTGAGTGGCGTCAACTTCTCAAAGGCAGCCAATTGGCTTCATGAGATTAACATGCTCCCTTCTCTATTAGATTTGTGTTTGTCCTATACTGACCTCCCTATTGCATCTGCTTCTATATCACATGTTAATCTCACATCGCTCACCATGCTTGATCTTTCTCGGAATTACCATCTCAATGCTACCCTACCACATTGGCTGTTCAATATTAGCAATCTTGTGCATCTTAATCTTGGAGGATGTGATTTACCTGATAGACTATTATTTTCTATAGGGGATCTACAAAACTTGAAAATCTTATATTTGTTTGAGAATCAAATTACCAGAGAAATTTTTCCCAACTTAGCAAACCTCAGCCACCTGGAACATCTAGATATGTTTTGGAACAAAATTAGTGGAAAGATACCGAGAAGCATCGAGAACCTCCACAACTTGGTAGAATTGGATTTGTCTTATAATCAAATTACTAGAGATTTCTTCCAAAACTTGGGAAACCTCAGCCATTTGGAACATCTACGTATGGCTTCAAACAAAATTTGTGGAGAGATACCGAAAAGCATCAAGAACCTCCGCAACATGGTGGAATTAGATTTGTCATACAATAGAAATATAAGTGGAGAGATACCAGAATTCCTTGGGAATCTAATTCACCTACAGGTGCTAGATTTATCAGGCAATGAGATCAGTGGAGAGATACCACATGCCTTTGACAAGCTTCATAGCCTATATTATTTGGCATTAGCATCAAACCGCATAACCGGAAAGATACCGAGATTTATAGGAAATCTGTGTAAGTTGAATGGGCTAGATATATCTGATAACAGCATTACTGGTGAGCTTGTATATACAATAGAAAGTTGGTCTAAGTGCACAGAAAATAGACCGGATGGGAGAAGATCTCTACAAGGCTTAACATCACTTTGTGTGGGTTACAATAACTTGAGTGGAATAATCCCACAAACTCTGAGTCAGCTATCTGCACTGCAAGAGTTGGATCTTGCTTCAAATTCCTTTACAGGTCATTTGACCGAAGCCCACTTTGCCAACCTTACAAGATTAGACTACTTGGATCTATCTTACAACTCATTTCAGGTGAGTCAGCATTGGGTTCCTCCTTTTAATGCTTCATCAATTGTTATGTGCTCTTGTCATTTGGGACCAAAATTTCCAACTTGGCTTCGAACACAGACAAATTTAGAAGAATTATGCCTCAGTGAAAACAACATTTCAGATGGCTTTCCTGCTTGGTTTTGGGATCTAAAAAATTTGAACGATTTGAATGTGTCCCATAATAGCATGACAGGATGGCTACCAACTTCTTTGGGAGGCCAACAATATTGGTATCTTGATGTTAGTTACAACAACTTTCATGGTCCAATTCCTAAATTAAATACTTCTTATCTAGAAATCATGATACTATCCAACAACTCATTTTCTGGGCCTATTCCCTTGAGCTTTGCCAAAGCTATAAATCTTAGATACTTTATTTTGCCCCGTAACCATATTGATGGTAGCATCCCTCAATTCCTATGCAATCTATCTTCATTAGAAATTCTTGATCTCTCCAACAATAACTTGTCTGGTGGCGTCTGGCTGTTCTGTAATGGTTTGGCTTCATTGGAAGTACTTGATCTGTCTAACAATGAGCTGTTTGGAGAACTTCATCACTATCCGTACAAACCACGACATGGAACAATTGATTCCAAGGAGGACAATAAGTTAGAGCATTCTTTCGACTCAGTGGCATGTCCTGTTAAGCTCCAATCACTTCATCTAAGAAATAATAGGCTCTCCGGAAAACTACCTTTATGGCTGAAATATTGTAGACAATTGGTTATTCTTGATCTTAGTGAAAATAGATTCTCAGACAACCTACCAATATGGATTGGAAAAAGCCTCAGATCACTGAGAGTTCTTTCTCTGAGGTTAAATTTCTTCAATGGCAGTATTCCAGCTCAACTATCATATCTTACTTCTCTACAAGTTTTGGACCTCGCTTGCAATAATTTTTCAGGTGCTTTGCCTCCATCGTTTGGAAATTTAAGTGCAATGAAGAGGACACAGAATGCAGAAAAACCAATGCTTACAGACTTCCATGCGTACTATACAGAGGGCTTAGTAATGACCACAAAAGGAATAGAAATTGAGTATACCAGTGTGCTCTCATTTGTGATGAGCATAGATCTCTCATGCAACAATCTTTCTGGGACGATTCCAATAGAACTGGTAAATCTCCATGGACTGCGTTTCTTGAATCTCTCTAATAATCACTTCACAGGAAAGATTCCGGAAAATATTGGTGCCTTGACACAGTTAGAATCACTTGATCTGTCGGTGAACAATCTCTCAGGCATGATTCCCTCAACTATTTCCTCCTTGTATTATTTGAATCACTTGAGCTTGTCCAACAATAACTTATCTGGAAGAATTCCATGGGGAAAACAATTACAGACATTATGTGATCCCTCCATTTACAATGGCAATTCTTATCTTCGTGGATGGCCTTTTCCATGGTGCTTTAATGATGCCCCTTCTAAAAGTCCATTTCAAAACAGAGGAGAAGAGGAGGAATGTGGAAATGGCGATGAGTCTGAAATGATATGGTTTCATGCTTGCTCTGCATTGGGTTTCGTTGTGGGGCTCTTGGGGTTCATCTATGTGCTCATGATCAAACAAGCTATAAGGATTGCTTATTTCCACGTGATTGACATGACATACGATTACATCTATGTGCAATTAGCAATGAGATTTGCCAAATTGAAGTCCATCTTGCCCATCTTGATGAACAATGGCCAAGGATAAGATTATCTCGTCATCTTTATATGTCCATTTCACACAATGGCTCAAGAAGAGGTGCTTGGAAACCAAGATGCAAAGATTCTGAAATAACATGGCTTTATGCTAATTCTGCATTAGGATTTTTAGTAGGGTTCTAAGTGTTCATCTTTTCTAAACATGTCCATATTAGAAAGTGGGCATGCAGCTTTGTTTTTACCTTCTTTTTTTTTTTTTGGTGGGAGATGTGTGTCTGGCTCCCTATGTATACATGCAAGTATGGGTTTGTTATGTTACTAGCTTTGTTTATCATGTTCAAGTATAGGCATATACATATTCATAGATAAGTTATCAAATTCTAAAAGTGCAATCCATTTAGACTCCATCTTATCAAGTGAAAAAAATCCCTTCACAAATGTGGAGAGATAATTACTAACTAATTTGTCGCTTTCTTTAAAACACGAGTTTTTATTAATAATATTTATCTAGGCATTAGGCATAGCTTAAATTGATAATGAAGATAAATGTTTTGAGACTCATATGGTATTGAAGGTTAAGAGTTTAGACCATTGAAATAGCAGGATATGCATTAAGAGAACCAAATGTTTTAAAATATTTTATCACTTCTGAACTATAAACGTGAAGATGTTCAATTTTGTGAAATAATTTTTCATGTTTAAGAGATGCAACTTAAGGAATATAAATGCCTGTTCTTTATGTGCAACACATTACCATAGCTGGCAAGCATCATGTTCATAAATATTTGTTAGCAAAACCAACTGCAGAAATTCTATGATCCCTCTATCTATAGTCTCGATCATGGTCTTCATGGATGGCTGCTGTCATGATGCTTTAATGATGTCCCTTCTAAATCTTCCTTTGAAACAAGAGCTAAAGAAGTGGAACCGAGAAATAGAAAACATCAAAATCATAGATGCTAGCTAGATGTCCTGTTGTGGGGATCTAGGGGTTTATTTATGCACTCGTGATGAAACATATTGTTAGGATTGATCACTTTATCTCTATGCAATTGGCAATGAGATTTGCCAAATTGAAGCCCATCTTGATGAATGGATTGAAGCCAGGGATAAAGCCAAGAATTATTGTTTTCTCATTAAAAAAAAAAAAAAACCAAAAACAAAAGGCCTAGCATTCATGGAGATTGTACCACATTTTAATTTGAAATGGTTATTCTCATTTTTTTGAATGGAGGGATGTTATTGCAATAACCTCCTAAAGAGTTACCCATGTATGCACATAATCAGGAACCCAAAAGTACAATATGGGGAAACTTGCTTTGCCTATTGTTTTGTTTTGATATTTTATTCTTGTTGTTGCCCGTAAGTGATCCCTAGTATTTTCTTTTTTAGATATTCCTTGCAATTAGATTTGTACCAATACATTGGTGGGGTCCTCTAGACCTCCTATGCCAACATGGATGGATTTTAAAAAAAAATAATAAGAATCACAAATATTTACACCCATGTATATGGGCAACACAAGAAACCATGTTGCCACGTAAAAGAATGTGGATCAACATCCATCAATAAAATACCAGCTCTAGATATTCCATTTTGGCTCTACTTTGTCCAGTTAAAATGGCCCTTTTCATCCATATTGCGGAGAAAATAGACCCACCTATCTGGCTTCTGGATGAAAACTTCAGAGCTTTTAGTAACAACAACTTGTCTTTCCAACATCAACAATTTTTGACTGAAGATGGAGATCTCAAGATAACCATCTGCCTCAAGACTTTGATCACAATGCTATTTCTAGGAAGAATTGCCCCCAATGTTTTGACCGCTACATTGAATTTTATGCTAAGATATTGTAATTATGCACAAAGATGAGCGTGCTAATTAAATTGCTTTTGCAGAAGTGATCATTTAACTTGCATCATGTCTTGGCCATTTTCAGTACTGTAACGAAGTCCTCACCTGCGATAAACTTGATCAGAGAAATTCCTGAGCATTAGTTCTCCACTTCCAGAATAGTGGCACTGAAGCAATTAGGAACTAGACCCAGGAGATGGAGCCCAGCCCATGGTACCAATGCTATGAACCCATTCCATCAAGTCTTGTTTTGAATTTTAAATTTTTTTCTTTGGTTAGTTATTGCTTCCATTAAAACTCACTTTGGTTGTCGACAATTCGGCAAAAACCCTATTAATTAACAGCAAAAGAGAGCACTACTGTGACATGCTTTATCTCTGGGAACTTCGGCAAAATTTGTATTCCACCAGCAAACTGAGGATTAATTAATAGCTAAAGAGAGCGCTGCTGTGTCATTAAAAGAATGCTTTCCCGGATGCCATGGCAACCTCAAGCCTACGGTGGAGTACGGAGTCATCATGGACCATCGAGCTTGAATATTTGGCACCATATCTACCTTGTGATTTTATAAAAGTTTAAAGTTTTAATATCTATATTTTGTTCAGTTTCATATATGATAATTAAATGCAAGTAGATTTTCATTTTTAATATACTCCAACAGTTCAAGGCATAGCGGGGCCTTGTGGGGTTTGGAACGATGACCACGTGTGCACACTTCAAATTAAATTTCAAATCTAACATTTAAATTTTGGTGCCAGCCATCCTAATTTATTTTGAATTTTTGACCACCAGTTAGATTGTCGAGATGACGTATAAACAAAATTCTAGTCATTCTTGATTGCTATCACTCGATTATTAGGACAACTGATATCTTAGGATTCATGTGTACAAAACCTTTGAGAAAAATAATAGCTAAAAGTAAAGTGCATTGATTAAATAGATATACCAATATCAATCATCTCTCATCGGAACATTTATGTGCAATAGTAGGTAGGCACCTATGTTGTTTTGTTGTAACCACTATTTGAGATAATATAATTATAATATAAGCATAAAAATACTAATTTTCAATAAAATTATAATTTTAAAATTTATATAAAATAAGTTGTACGGTCTGCAATTGTTAATATATTACATATTCTTGCTGAGAGTAATCAGCCATTACATTGTAAACCAAACTAAAAAAATTTTTTTTTTTTGAATGAAAACATTGTAAACCAAACTCATGTCTCAATTTGTTAAAATGAACAATCCATAGTTTGCTAAAAATGTGCAAGCACCTCCTTATCCTATTCTACCAAAGAAAAAGGTACCGCCTTATCCTTCAACTGGTTCATCAATATTTTGATTAATTTGACAACGGAACTGAATAGTTGCCCAATATCTAGATCATTTAAGCAAGTATAAACGTTAGGCATCCAACTATGGTTGGAACATTGTAAACAATGCTATAAGTCTGACAGGAAAATCGTCATACCATAAAAATTTTGATCTCCAGCAAAATTAGCCTTGGATCTATAAATGCATATTAATGCTGACCTTGACAATTATATCTCCTCCTGCAAGAGTTTCTGAATAGTAAAGGTTACTCTAATGGTTACAAACAAGACCCACACATGTATGGAAAAAAACAAACATATCAGCAACTCTAGAGAAGGTCCATTACAAATTCCAGTGATTAGAACCATCCAATTAATCTTCTATTCTGGTGCTTAAGAAGATGAGGCTACAATTAAGATCTCAAGTGACTTCCTCTGCCATAGATGATGAGATAAAATCCTGGTAATATGTAGGCAGTGATCTGGTCTATACATAAGAATGATCCAAAACTGTAAGTCTTATAAAGTTAGTGCACGACAAAAATCTTAAGGAATGAGCTAATTAATTGTGTTCCATCAAAAGAAAGGAAATGGCTAACAGCGATGCTAGGTGTCCTTAGGGGTAAGTGTTAGTATTTGAGTAGAGTGATCTTATTATAAATGATCCGTCAATCTTTCTCAAAATCTATGTTGTTTGCAAATGGTATGTTAATACTAGACTAAAAGCACTAAATTAGGAATTAGAAAGCGACGAAGGTAGATACGGCTGATTATAGATATGATTCCTTGCAAGCTACTTGCCACCAGATCACGTCCTACGTCATTGCTTTAATAAGTCTAAAGTCTTGCCGTATGCTAAAGGATGAGAAGTAGCCATCTAACAGCCTGGCGTGGAGGACGTTGCTAGTTACATTGACATAAAAATCAGGACTACTCACACCATTCAAGTTCATGCACAGTTTATTTGACTAAGAGAACGGACACTTATTTACTTGACTTGGAAATAGACCCTCAAGTACTATATAACGTGCAGCCTAGATCTGTGAAAATTTTCTCAAACTATATCGAAATAAAAAGAATATAAATATGCCTTGACTCAAGATGTAGTTGGTCCATGCTAATATTTCTCATAAGCAATTATATCTACTTCTTGTCATATAGTAGTGTTGCGGCCAATCCCCTCGTCGCCTGGTCACCGAGAACGAGCACCTGCAACAAAAGTCCACATTGACCGGAGATGCCTCCGGCGGGGACCCTCCGACGGTCAAGTCAGAGAGGAGACTAAGCAACAGTAGAAAAAAATCAGGGGAGCTCAGCGATAGAGGGAGAGAGTGAGAACCAGAGAGAATGAGTTCGAGGGCTTCCTATGAACCCCCTGCAGCACTGTTGCCTTCCCCGTTTTATAGTAGAGCACGGTGTGGCGCCGTCATTAATGGCGCAGACAATTGGGGGAGTTGTCAAATCCCCGGAGGCTGTCAGAGTCGTCGTGGACTGTCAAGTCACCGTGGGCTTGTCACATCACTGGGATTAATCTATGTCCTTGGCAGGACAATGTCCCAGGACAGCTGTGCTGCATGCCTTTGTCAGGATGGCGGCCCACAGCAGTCGTACGGCATTCGAGGGAGCCGATCGACTGTACGTCGGTGTTTAGTTGTGGAATGTCAAGTGAAAACCCAGGGACCCACCGACGGTCAATCGGGCGCGTTGCAGGAGTCGGATATCGGGCTCCGCAGTTCGGCCAGTCGGGAACGGAGAGGGTCTGCCCGACCGACATATATTCGATCGGATGGTGTCGGCAGTCGTCGGTCAGTGCGGTCGGTAGAGTCGGGCGCCGGTCAGGCGGGCCCAGAGGTGAGTCGGCGTGAGAGGGGCCGGTCGGTATATCCCAACAGTTGCCGCCCCCCACTCCTGAGTCGGATGTCATGCTGGCCAATGTCCATGCGGCGGCCTCGGACGAAAGGAGTGGATACCCACCGTATCATGTTCTGACTCTGGTGACCGTACCAATGAATGGTCTAGTGTCGGACAGTGTCAGACGTCCTATCGGTGTCAGACGCCCTGTCGGGAACAGGAACCGCCGTTTTCGTCGTTTCTTCGAGAATGCAAATCGCCACGATTTTCCACCACGTGGCGGGGGGCCATTGGGCCGAATCATTTCAGGCGGATGGAGGCGACATGGCCAAATCTGGGGCAGGTGCATCGAATCGTCGAATCGAGGGAAGGCCCAGATGCTGCCACGTGTCAAGATTTGGGAGTCCCTCATTGGGCGTGCTCTCATCACGGCCATCGAGGGGCACTATATATACAAGGTCGCCTGCATCCAAAATTTTACTTTTCAAACCTATCACCGAGATTCTGGTTGAGTGGTCCCCTTTGTCCCAGGTAGTTGTCCCCGTCTCCTCCCTTAGAGGGTTTTCTAGGAGCTTTCGTCCTTGTCTTCCTGTGTTCTTTTTGCTTCCTTGGAATTTTCTGTCTCTTTCTTCTTCTTCACTCTTCATTCTCGGTTCTGGCATTATGGCTAGAACTTCACCACGAGGTAGTCGGTCGGGGAATCTGACTGACGATTCTCGATCGACCCCGGAGGTGGAGGTCTCTTCACTTTCGGGGCCGAACATCGATCGGCTCCGGAGCAGTACTGCATCCCGGAGCAGTTTCGGCTGTTCACCCCTGGAGCCGATGGTCGGGTCAACAACCCGCCTGCGGGCTAGGTGGCTTTCTACGTCGAGGACCTCCAGGCCGATCTCCGCTTTTCGGTTTCGAAGTTTGTCCGGAACGTGCTGGACTACTACGGACTGTGTCCGACGCAGCTGGCGCTGAAATCGGTCCGACTGGTAGTCAGCTTTGCTCTGCTGTGTCGGCTTTTGCCGACCAATCCTCACATTTCACTCTTCCGAGCCTTTTTTGTTCTCCGACCCCACCCTAAAGCCTGAGGGTGGTGGTATTTCAACCCTCGGAAGGGTCTCTCCTTTATCACTGGTCTTCCGTCATCGATTCATGGATGGAAGAACCAGTTCTTCTTTGTCTCTTCTCCCGTTCCCTAGGGGTTCCCTTCCCGCTGGGGGACCCCCGAACCCAACCCAATGAGAACAGTCGGGTGGAGCCGGGGACTGAGAAGACTTTCACCATCTGAAGGACATCTCGGTGTCGAAGCAGAAGGAGCTTGTCACCGAGCAAGCCCTGTACGACGCTGGTTTGAGCTCGGTTCCTCGCCTAGGTCTATTCTTCTTCTCTTTTCTTCTTTTTTCTTTTCTTTCTTTTTTGGTGTTGATTCTCTGTTGAAACTGCAGACATGCTATCGAGGGTGAGGTTGACGGAAGCCGACGTTCGACGACACGCGGCACGGAAGAGGCCGGCGCAAGGAGCCGAACCACCACGGCCTCCCAAGAGGCCTCAAGTAGCACCGCCGAGCGAGCCGACAGTAGCGGGAGCTAAGTCAGACCGGGAGCCGATCATCGCACTGTCGGTGCCGACAGTGCCTGTCAAAGCCCCGTCTGAGGAACGATCGATCGAGGGAGCAGTCCAATCCGAGGGAGGGACGGTCGAGGAATCGATCGAGGATGTGCCGGCCGCTCAGCCGGTGGAAGAGGTTCGGGTAGAGGCGTGTGAGCTCGAACAACCTGCGTCAGCGGCTGCCGTGCCTTCGAGAGGGACGCAGTCGGGCTCGAGCATGTCCTCCCTTTCTGACGTCAGGGCCTGGGTGTCCGCATGAGGGAAGGCCCCGATGGCACCTGGCGACGACAGGAGGTCGGCTGGCCGTGGAGCGTCATCTGACTCCCCGCTTCCCGAAGGAGCGTCGGCCCTGGCCAACCACGACTTGGCTAGGAGGCTATGCCAGGCGGTTATCCTCCCGACCGATATTGAGGTCATGAAAAATCAGCGGGTATCTGACATGTTGTCCTCTTTCTACCCGACTATGATTCGGGTAAGTCTCTCTCCTTTTCATTTTCGTTGTCATTTTTCATATGTTCGGTCTTCTAACGGTTGGCTTTGTTGTTTGCAGCTGATTTATAATATATCTGAGCTGGAGGCCAGATATCGGAGATTCAGTGATCTCCGTGCGGCCTGGAAGGATAAGGCCATGGCTGTCGAGGCCGACAAGGTGATATTGGTCGACCAGCTGAAGCAGTCGGTCGATCGGGAGGCCCGGCTTGAGGGGGAGATCTCCCGCCTCACCGAGGAGATCTCCCAACTTAATGGTGCTCTGGCTGCTTCGGAGACCGAGCTACAGTCGGCTCGTGAGGATGTCAAGCAGAAGTCCCGCACTGTTCGCCGGCTGCATCGCGAGCAGGACGACTTTGCCAAGGAACTCAAGGCCGAAGCGAGCAGCTCCGAGTGAGCTTAGGGAATCTCGCCAAGGCCAAAGAGAACCTGTCCATCGCTCAAGCCGACGTGGACATAGCAAGGGCGGAGGCGGAGTCGGCGAAAGAGGCCATGGGTCGGGCTGTAGAGGACTTCCGTGGCTCCGAGGAATACCAGGAAGAACTTCTGGAGAGTGGCTTCCTTTCATATCGAGTGGGGTATGAGGACGCTCGGGAAGCTGTCCGAAACCTATATCTGGAGCTCGATCTCAGTAGCATCATCCCGCCAGAGTCGGAGGCCCAAGCCATGGGAGAGATGGCCGACCTGTCGTCGGGAGATCGCACCGTCGTGGTGGAGGCCGACACAGACCAGGCTGCCGAAGGCCAGGCAGCTTCGACCCCTGAAGCTACCCCGACCCGAGCAGAAACATCGATCGCCCCGGTCTTCTCCCGGTGGAAGAAGCCGACTCTGATGATTAGTCAGAGTTTTGTTTTTACTTTTGTTTGATGTACTTGTAGTCGGGCTTCGGCCCATTTTTGTAACCTCAATTTCAAGTCTGAATGAAATCAAAACATACTTTTCTACCTTTCTCTCTTACTTGAATTACTTAGTGTGTTTGGAATGTATGTTTCGCCGGAGCATCTTTGAACGTACAAGTCGTAGGCCCAATGCACTAGGTAAGATCTCCGATAGCTAGCTGGGACAGTCGGTAGCGCGCGTGCCACGTTAAAGGTGGAGTGAGCTCCGATTCTCAATCGGCCTCCCGACTGTCGTATGACCCGACAGTCGAGAGTTTAAGTTGAGCACCCGTTGCCCAGACCTAAGTCGGGCATGTTCGTCGAGTCGGGTGTAGCTCCTTGAGCCTATTATTTTGTAGGGTCCGATAGTTGAACAATGTCCGATGCGTTTAGTAGGTGACAAGTCGGTCACCCATTGCTCGATTCTCTGTTGGGCGTATGCGTCGAGACGTACGGTAATCGGTGGTAAGCCGAATACCCTTTGACCGGTCGTGACCTGGTCGGTGCATTGTGAACGCGACATTGGTCGCGTTGGCCTTTTGCCTTTCTTGGCGGGGGCCAAGTCGGCAAGTTATCCAATCGCCTTGCTCGGGTGTTGGCTGAGGAAGGGGTGCGGCTTAAACTTAGGGAGGTCCCATCGCCATCGCCAACCTTCCACCAAAGTAAATATGTTGGTCGTCGTAAGAGTCTGACGCACCGTCGGTGGTTGGGTCACAGATTTCTAGTGGAATGCTGGGCCCAAGTCGCGGCATCGAGGTTTGGACTACTAGCGAGCACCGACGCACCGTTGGAGACTCGAGATTGTAGACTCCGAAGTTTTGAAGCTAAGTTTGTATTCCGAACAAGGGTACACAGAATTTACTGGTAGTACAACCTTAGATTGTCGGCATTCCAAGTTCGGAGAATGGCACTTCCTTCTAGAGTCTCCAGTCGGTAAGCTCCCGGCCCATAGGCGTTTGCTATCTTGTAGGGTCCTTCCCAGTTCGGAGCCAACTTTCCTTGGTCTAGAGGCTTCGAAACTTCTGCCTTTCTTAAGACTAGGTCCCCAGGCCTGAAAAGTTTCGGCTTAACCTTAGCATTGTAATATCGGGCTACTCTCTGTCGGTAGGAAGCCATGCGGAGTTGAGCCTCGCACCGGAGTTTGGGTAGGAGGTCCAAGTCGGCTCTCTGATACTTGGAGTTGCCTGGCTCTTAGTACTGCTCGACTCTAGTCGATGGTAGCCCGATCTCGAGTGGGATCATCGCCTCCGTCCCATAAGCCAAACTGAAAGGAGATTCTCCGATCGGGACACGGGGTGTCGTTCGGTATGCCCATAGGATGAAATTCAATTCTTCGACCCAGAGGCCTTTGGCTTCATTCAGTCGGGTCTTCAGTCTATGTAGAATAGTCCGGTTGGTCACCTCGACCTCACCGTTGGACTGTGGGTGCTCGATCGAGGTCAATCAGTGCGTGATATGAAATCTCGCACAGAACTCCCAGAAGTCTCAGTTGTCAAAGTATCGTCCATTGTTGGTAATAATGATGTGCGGTAGTCCGAACTTGAAGATGATAGACTTCTGGACGAAGTCTTCCATCTTCCGCTTGGTGATCTGTGCCAGAGGTTCGGCTTCTACCCACTTAGTGAAGTAGTCGATTGCAACGACTATGAACTTCCTTTGGCCAGATGCCAGAGGGAAAGGATCGAGTATGTCGATCCCCCATTGGGCGAAGGGCCATGGGGCGACAATAGGAGTGATTTGGCTGGCTGGTCGGTGTTGTAAGTTAGCATACCTCTGGCACGGCTCACACCTCCGAACCAACTCGGCCGCGTCCTTCCTCATGGTAGGCCAGTAGTAACCCCGCCGTAGGACTTTGTGGGCCAAGGATTTATCCTCCAAGTGATTTTCACAGATCCCTTCATGCACTTCTCGGAGCGCGTAGTCCGCGTCGGTCGGTCCCAAGCACCTGAGCAAGGGAAGGAAGAACGACCTTTTGTAGAGTCGGCCATCCATTATCATGTATTGGGAGGCCACCAATCGGAGTCGTTTGGCTTCCGTGGGGTCTTCAGGGCTGGTTCTGTCGGTCAGATACTGAACGATCGGATCCATCCAGCTTGGTTCGGTCGCTAGTTGCAGCACCTCTTCGGCCCTGTCGATGCTCGGCTAGTCGAGGCTCTCCACAAATATCTGACCCAAGGCATCGTAGGCTGATGTCGCAAGCCTAGAGAGTGCATCAGCCCGAGCATTCTTTGATCTGAGAATGTGGGAGATCTCGAAATACTTGAGGTGTGTCACGAGATCTCTCACTTTCTGGAGATATTTTGCCATGGTCGGGTCTCGCACCTCAAAGTCACCTTTAACTTGCCCCACGATTAGTTGGGAGTCGGAGAAGACTTTGAGGCTGTCGATTTTGAGCTCCTTCACTACTCTCAAGCCAGCGAGGAGCGCTTCATACTCAGCTTGATTATTGGAGGCTTCGAAGTCGAACCGGAGGGCATACTCGATAATCACTCCCTCTGAGTTGGTGAGCAGGAACCCAGCCCCACTCCCTCGAGCGTTGGAAGCTCCGTCGATGTGCAATACCCAGGTAGACCCGGGGTCAGGTTCGGAGATTGCAACTTCTTTGGAACTCCTGCCTTCCGATCCTTGGTCGGTTGTCGGGCACTCCGCGATAAAGTCGGCCAAGACCTGGGCTTTCAAAGCTGGTCATGGTCAGTACTGGATGTCGAACTTACTTAACTTCATTGCCCATTTCGTCAGTCACCCTGATGTGTCAGGGCGGTGCAAGATCGTCCTCAAGGGCTGGTCGGTGAGGACCACAATAGCGTGCACTTGAAAATACGGACGGAGTCGTTGTGCAGACACGATCAAGGTGAATATCATTTTCTCCATCCTTGAGTATCGAGCTTCAGCTTCGTGGAGTACTTTGCTGGTGTAATATATGGGTTGGTGAATTCGACTCTCATTCTCCCGGACGAGTACTGAGCTAACCACCTCCGGGGAGGTTGCCAAGTAGAGGTACAGTATTTCCCCCACTTCCGGCTTCACAAGTAACGGCGGGGAGGTCAGGTACCTTTTCAGATCCTCGAAGGCCTGCCGGCACTCATCCGGCCAAGAGAAGTCCTTCGCCTATCTTAGGGTCTTGAAGAACGGGAGGCATCTCTCTACCGACCAAGAGATGAATCGGCTGAGTGCGATGATCCTTCCGTTAAGCTGCTGGACCTCCTTCTTGGTGTTCGGGTGCCGCATGTCGATGATCGCCTTTATCTTCTCAGGGTTAGCCTCAATTCCTCATTGAGAAACGAAGAACCCGAGAAACTTTTCTGAAGTCACCCCGAAGGCGCACTTAGTCGGATTTAGCCTCATCCGATGTTGTCGAAGAGTGCGAAAAGTTTCTTCGAGGTCTTGGACGTGGTCTGAGGTCTGCGCACTCTTTACCAGCATGTCATCCACGTACACCTCCATGTTGTACCCGATTTGGTCTTTGAAGACCTTATTGACAAGTCGCTGGTAGGTGGCCCTGACATTTTTCAGCCCGAAGGGCATTACCCTGTAGCAGTAAAGGCCCTTGGCGGTCACAAAGGCTGTGTGTTTCTCATCTTCGGGCGCCATCTAGATCTGATTGTATTCGGCGAAGGCGTCCATGAAGTTGAGCAGTCGATGTCCGGACGTCGCATCTACCAGTTGGTTGATTTTTGGAAGTGGAAAGCTGTCCTTTGGACAGGCATGATTTAGGTCGGTATAGTCAATGCAGATCCTCCACCTCCCGTTGGCTTTTTCACCATGACAACATTGACGAGCCAATCGGAGTACATGGTTTCTCTGATGAAGCCTGCCTCGAGCAGCTTGTCTACTTCTTCGTCGATGGCCTTCTGTCTTTCGGGAGCGAAAGACCGTTTCTTCTACCTCACCGACCTCATTCCAGGGTTGATGTTGAGTCGGTGAGTCATTGTCTCTGGGGGGATGCTGGACATATCCGCTGCCGACCAAGCGAATACGTCGGCATTGGCCTTCAGCAGCTCCACTAGCTGCCGTTGCTCAAGGTCGGATAATTGGGATCCGACCCAGACCACTTGATCGGGATCTTCTGCTATCGAGACGGAAACCAGCTGTTCGGTCGGTTCGCCCCGTTCCTCCTCTCCCGCTGGTCCAGCCTGTCGGCCGTCAGGGAGTCCTTCGCTTTGTTACTTCGAACAGAGATTTGGAAGCATCGTCGGGCGAGCTGTTGGTCCCCGCATATCTCCCCGACTCTGTTTTTGGTCGGGAACCGAACCAGCAGGTGGTAGGTCGAAACTATGGCTTTGAGGGCGTTTAGTCCAGATCTTTCAAGTATGATGTTGTAGGCCGAAGGTACTTGGATGATCGCAAAAGTTAAGTGGACGGTGCTTTGTCGTGGTTCGATTCTGGCTATCACGGGAAGAGTAACTTCTCCTTCCACCGTGACGGCTTCCCCGACGAACCCACCAGGGGCGTGGAGACTCTTTCGAGCCGATCAGCCGACAGTCGCATTCGAGAAAAGGTCGAGTAAAACAAAATATTAGTTGAACTTTTATTATCAACAAAATCCTTCTTACATCATAATTTGCTATTGTTGCCGAGACAACAACAGTGTCGTCGTGGGAAGTTTGGATTCTCCGAACATCTTCATCTGTAAAAGTAATTACATCATCTTGGTGCGGCTTTTTCACCGACTCTCCTTCAGCAGTCGTCCCACGATCCAGTCGTTTGGAGATCATGTTAATGACCCCGACCGTGGGCTGATTGTTCGTTGCCTCCTCAGTCGGTTGGGGTCATCGATCGGGGACGGGTCAGTCGGTGGGTTCCTTCGAAATTTTTTGAGATACCCTCGACATATGAGGGCCTCGATTTCATCCTTGAGTTGGATGCACTGCTCGATGTTGTGGCCGTGGCCCGATAAATCGACAGTACTTTCGTCGGTCGAGGCCCTTTGCCTTCAAAGGTAGAGGCCGTCGCAGATATTCTTCCCCTTCGATCTCCATCAAATCTGCGTATGAGGAGCAGAGAGGAGAGTATAGGAATCATACCTGGGATGCATCGGCCTCGGACTCCACCGTCGAGGCGATCTCGGGGTCCATCGCTCGGATGAGACATGTTTGTCGGTCGAGGGCCGGCTAGGCTCGATAGGAGCCCGACCTTTCCTTCGCTTCTCCTTCAGGCCCTTGGCTTTTGGTCAGGCACCGGTCGGAAGCTCCTTCGTCTGCGCACATGTATTTGTACGCGCGCTCCAGCAGTTCGACGTATGTCCGAGGGGAGGGTCTTATCTAAGGAGTATGTAATCGGGACCCCCTTAGCCCCCTCTTCATGGCTGAGATAGCCATGTCCTCGTTGAGGTCCCGAACCTCAAGCATGGCCGCGTTAAATCACGTCACAAGTATGGAGCATCTCATTTTCTCCCTGCTTGAGGGAAAAAGGCTGTCGGAGGTTCGTGGAGGCTTTCGGCTGGTGCTGAAATGGGCCACGAAAGTATGTTCGAGACTGCCGAAGGAGTGGATGCATCCCGACCGGAGGCCAGAGTACCAGGCCCTGGCGGCCTTGCGAAGTGTGGCGGGGAAGCCGATGCAGAGAAGGGCATCGGTCGCCCCTTGGATCGTCATGAGAGCCTTGGTAGCTCTCCAGATGGTCAACTGGGTCAGTGGAGCCGTCGTAGGGCTCCACATGAG
>NC_026003.2:94448662-94451162 GCF_000442705.2 Elaeis guineensis | reverse complement strand
TGATTTGGGACTTGTTTAGATTTAATTTTGAATTAAAATTAATATAAAAATATAATTTTGGATAATAGGCATGGAAGAATCTCCTAGAAGTTAGTCGATCTGTTCATTCAGTGCTCCGTGAAAGGTAAGTAATGAATCATCTTCTCGAGATATTTCATATTTATTATGAAAATAAATAATTATTCTCTGAAATTATGCATGAATTATGAATTATATTTTGAAAGAAAAAGTATTTTTGAAATATTATGGTACATCGATTATGCACATGTTCCGTGAAAAAAATTATGATATATTATGATACAAAGTGTTTTGATACAGATCGGATTTATGCTCTCAACCTAACTATGTTTCAGTGGGCCCCGCCAATGGGGATTATACATTGGTACTCAGTAGACCCTGCCAGTGGAGGTTGTGCGCTGGTGTTTGTGGACCCTGCCAGTGGGGGTTGTGCGCTGGTATTTGTGGACCCTGCCAGTGGGGGTTGTGCGCTGGTATTCTGTGGACCCCGCAATGGGGTTAAACGTTGGTCATAGTCGAGGCTGTTGAGTTACGAGTGTTTTGAATCGAATCGGATTTATGATTATATTATATGTGAATATTTAAAAATATTGGATTTGTATTAAATTAGCATAAAATATATTTTTATGTTTATTTGCAACATTGTTCTTGAAAATTATATAATATCTGAAATATCTAGTTGAGATATTTGTTACTTACTGGGCTGTCTAGCTCATTACCTTTCTTTCTATTTTTCAGATTCAGATAATTAATTTCGAGCGTAGGAACAAATATTGGGACAGAGCTTTTAGAGGCGAGTTTTAGCATTGTCAACTTCATTGAACTTAGATTTATTGTTTTAGTAAAATTTTATTGGATGTAAGACATTTGATTTAATTACTTGAATTAAAGTTGAATAATAATTATTTGAATTTATTCCGCTGTGATGTATTGATATCGTGATGAGATGCCTTGCATGCTTATGAAGAGAGTTCTTTATAAGTATGCGGCGGTTGCCATGACCCTCGATTCATAATCTCAGATCGGAGGCGTGACATATATATATATATATATATATATGGTGATATATATGTTGGTAGTGCCTCCATCTGCCATGTATGATGTAAAATGTGGATGTCTCCATTCGCCATGTGCGTAAAAAAAAATTAGGGGCAATGGCCCGGGAATGCGTTGCAGGCATTGCAAGCATCTATAGGTTTGGGGAGCCGGAGCTGATGATAAATCGACGGCTGCAATCTACTATAGCATAGGGTGGTATGAGGAGGCGGTGCCAGTGCTGGAGCGGGTGGTGGTGATGATGCTGTGGGCTAAAAGGAGAGCATGGAGATCAGAGGGTTTCTTGGGTTCTAATTGAGGTTTTTCTTGAGAATATGGGTTTCTGTGCAAATCATGGCGACATAAGCCACAAAGGGCTAAGGAGGAGACGACGGTGCCGGTGTTAGAGCGGGCGGTGGCGGCGGTGCCAGGGGTTGGAAGTAGAGCATGGAGATCAGAGGAGTTTCTTAGGTTTCGGTTGGGGTTTTTTCTCGAGCATATAGATTTTTATGCGAGTTGTAGTGGTTTTTTCTATCTCTTTGATGTCATAACTTCTATTTTGCTATAAATGAATTCCTTTTCAAATTTGATTCATATGCGGACCAAAAGATCACTTCAAGCAGCCCGGCATGGAGATCATCATTGGTCAATGTCCCGTAACCTCACTTATGTCATGTATGACTAGTCACAGTAATACATCAATGCATTTACTTGATTTTGAAAAGACAACAGCTAATATTACTACCACAGAGAAGCTGATGGCTAATTGCTTTGGAATGGACTACCATTTTCTTGACTTTAAAATGGATTAACATTTGACTTGACAATAGACCATCGTTTACTTGACTTAAAAATAGACAGCCATTTACTTGACTTGAGAATGGACCATTTATTATTATAGCATAAAATGCTGTTTCGAACTCCGGTGCAAGGAAAGTCTTGTTTCCACCATATATAGATCTGGATACCACACAACAAAATTTGAACTTCCTATTTTGTAAATTATCACCTCCAATGCACTAAATCATGATTGTGAAATTCTGGATGAACCTCATGGTTCATGGTGTAATTAATGCCATGCCATCTAAGTTTCACGTGCAGCACAGCTAAACCATTCCTCAACTCATGATGTGCTTAAAATCCCATAAAAAATTTTCACCCATCTTCCCCCCCCCCTAACTACGACGAATGGGTTGTACTCGTCATCCAAAAGTTAATGACGAATCAGAATGGTGACATTATGTTGCTATTTATAACACATTGAAATGTTAACAATCCTTCTACTAATTAAGAGGAAGCCAACCAAGTCCGAAGTAAACCTTTAATTTTACCAAAATAACCATTAAAAAAAAAATAATCTCATATATACCATATCGACGTCACAAGCACCAGGCTATGTATGAAAATCACCCCTGGAAGGTATACCTCAAAGTTGCTCTTAACTTTC
>NC_026003.2:94313630-94448562 GCF_000442705.2 Elaeis guineensis | reverse complement strand
TAATCAGAGTAGTTTCTTAACTACCACGATCCGGATTCTTATCATCTTCTTGGATTTTCTCACGAGTTTAATGTTTTATTTTCTCTCGTTCCATTCTTATTTCTTTTTTTGTATTTACTCATGAGCATGTTTAATTTCTGCTATCTGTTTATGAAATTTTCTATTGCTAATTGTTTACTGATCTCTCGAATGGCATTCGTCTGTATCATTTAGATTGATTTTGCTTTAGTCTCGTATCAATCAATCACGCCTCTTGAGCAGAGTATAGGCAATTATACTGTCTGTCCTGGGAATAATGAGCCTCTGGCCGGATGTGATTTGTTGTTGATGAACAGAAGAGAGCTTGATTATTAAGATTGATTTTCTTTTTTAGGATTGTCCCGCATCACTTGCACAACCTTTGGGCACTAATGGATCTCACATCTCCTACCGTCCATTTTAGGCTAGGTAATTGGGCTAGTTTGGGAGCATACAATAACATCTAGACTCGCAAGCTTTCGAACAAGATCAAGATCCATATTTGGCACTGCAAAACTATTTACCATTGGGCTTGCAATTAAGCTTTCGAACAAATCTGATAGTTTGCTTAGCCATCAGGGCCTCATGTCTTACCGCAAGGGCAGGAATCCCAAGTCTACCACTCTGAATAGGTAGGTTGATAAATTCTGCTCCAGGCAGTTAGATGCATTATTTTATTTTATTTTATTTTGTATTTTCTAGACATTATTTTCCACCACAGTCATGGTGAATCACACAGTGCCCAATACTGTGTAACTCCAAAAAGTAGAATAAGACAAACTAAAAACAAGCTATCCTAACATATGCATGCAAATCCTTATTTTTTTTGTCCTTGGCCGAAGTAACTGGGAAATTCTTGAATAAGATTGAGGCGTTAGAGGAGAAAAAGGCCTTAAAAATTAAATTAGTCAGAGAGGTCTAGAGGGTCCCAAAAGTCTGTCTTTTGACGGCAAAATATATTTATCAAATTTCTACAAGTCAAACTTCGTTCTCTTTGGTCCTTCATCTTTTCGTCTTCAATTTGCTTCTATTTATTCGCTGTTGCCTATCACAAGTTGCTTTAATCAACTAGAGCTCATCGTTTACCCCATGTTTAGAGGTGACCATGGTTTCAGAACACATGAAATAATTCTGCATGGGGACGGTCTGATTTTTTTAATGCACCATCCAAAAATCGAAATTAGAATCCCTATTTACCAGGCACATGAGTGTCATCATCATCAAAAGACAAAAAATAACAATTGCTCTAAATTAACTCGCTCTGCAAGTTTTGCTAGAAGATATTCCCAATTGTTCCAAGCGAAACTTTATGATGTGATGGCGATGTCTTTTCGTGATATTGCTAATACTTGGCTGCACAATCGCTCAGAGGCTGAGCAAGATAATCTTAACACTGGCCTACCAAATAATCCAACCTCAAACTTAACACACCTGTGGCATTTGGCATTCTCGAACCTAACCATCAAATGTAGGTCTCTGCTGCGTGCTGGGCCTGCAAGCTCGGCTACAACTATATTGTGATGCATGCGTGTTCCTTGGCACGTGCTCAAGACATCAAGCCTCTCATTTGATTAGTAGGTATGATTCACTTGATTATAAGTACCACCTTTTCCCAGCAACCTTAATTTAACAAAAAGTTTAACCCAAACTAGGCATTTAATGTCAAATATTTAAACATATTGTGTGTAGTTTACATATAAAGTATCTCCAAACATACATACACTAAATAGAAGTTGTTTGAAACTTTCAGTCACCCAGAGATTCCTTAACCCTTTCATCCTTAAAAAAAGATTGGGTCAAGAAGACCATGAAAGGTCCTGTCTTGATGATCTAGGCTAGAAACGATGAGATAGGACGGCAAACTCTAAAGTGACACATTGATCATCCACACCATTGCACGTGTGTCAGGCCATGGCAAGCCCATGTAACGGCCACCTAACTTTCCAAGAACAGATCCTTACAGCATCATCACCCACATGGTACTTATACTCCCCTTCCATTTGCCTGCTACCGTGCTGCACTATAAATATGCCAAGCTCTTGCTTCTATCTGAAGGACATAATTGCTCTTCCAATACCCACAGAAGCCCCAGAAGGTTAGGTTTGTTGCCTTCTATTGCCAATTCATTCTAAAATGCTAACACTTAGGTTGGATTTGGTACATCACCAGACAATCTTTGAAGGTAATGTAGATTGCCTTCAAGATAGCTTGCTAGTATTAATTACTATATTTGGTACACACAGATAATGTTGTAGTAAAATTACTAAAAATCTTGATTGATATGTTTGGTATGACAATCAGATTACTGATAGTATAAAATCAAAATTTTAAAATACCTCCGATAATTTTGCCTAGATGCTCTTTTTTTTTCCTGATGAGAAGTGGTAGGATTCATGTAGGTGTGATGGTGGCATGGAGAAGTGGCAGCCAGGGGTGTGGAGAATCGCAGGCACTGGAGAGGGGGATTGGAAGGGAGTGGGCACGTGCAGAGCCACAGGAGCGGTGGACGAGCGCGGAGGAGCCACTGAGGAGGGTGGTGGGGGACAAGGGTGGAGGAAGCATGGGCAGGTAGAGGGAGATACAAGAGCCATGGATGGAGGGCAAACAAAGAGGGTGGTGGGAGAAGGAGGGAGGGTTGGGCGATGGATTTTATCTGATTTTTTTAAGGGATAATTTTGTCTAAATGTTTTACTGCAATATTGTCGAAAAAATGATAATTTGGATAGCCACCCCTCCTCAAGACAATCCAGATTGTCTTATGGAAGACAATCTAGATTACCAAGATAATCTGGGTTACCATCCAAAAAACATACCAAATGTAGTAATTCAGTGGGTCCAGTTTAAATTGCTAGCAATCTGGATAGATTGCCAGCTACCAAATGCAACCTTATAATCATCCCATTAATTCCCCAAGTCCCACTTGGCAAAAGTTAGAAAGTTGTTTCTAATTCTTTATCAAATACCTCAAACTCACTCAGAAGTTTTTGTCCATCTAAGAAGTGCTTTTTAGCTCTTCAATGCCATGCCAAACGGGGACCTTGGTAAGTCATAATCAAATAAAATTTGGCTTAAGTGAGTGGATCATACTGCTTTCTTTGTTTGGCTGTTTGGACAAGAGTAGTTGGAGTGTAGTCTGCAAGTAAATGATGGAGTGTAGCCTTTGATATTGTATGCTTTGATTTTTATGTGCACCAGGAGGTAGGAATGACCAAGATTTGGGCATGAGCAATAATCTTCATCCATTTTAATAGGTTTCGTCCATGAACCTATTTATGTGATTTGTTTTTATGAAGTTCAACATCTTATGTCAAAAGTGGAAAGGCATGCATGTCCATCATATTCAGACCAATAATTTATGATTTGAAGACTATCACACCAAACGAGGTGCAAGCTGAAACACTAAGGGTGTAGCCGTGTAGGCCAAGTGAATGTGGTGTAGACTGAGGAGTGATACTTATCAACTCAAGATGAGGTCTTGCATGGAGTGGAAGACACAAAGTGACTAAATAACAATCACTATTGTTTGGCATGTGGATGAATAAAAGTGCTATCTAGAATATAGAAATGCAAGAAGGAAAGTGATTATCACTCATATATAGTGGGGCCACATAGTACAAACCAATAAGTAATTCAATCTTCCTTGCCACCATGTAGAATGTGGGAAGAGTGGATAGTTATACCTATCTTATCACCATCGATATCATTATAGAAAATATAGAAAAAAAAATGCTACAACCACCCAAAATATAGTAGTGGAGTAAAATAACTACCACATATAATAATAGTGGCTCATATGACACAAATCAACAATAAGTGTCAAAAGTAAAATATTAACACGTACCTACTAGTTGATAAGAGTTACTTATAAATATTAAATTATATTTTGAAAAAAAGGGGTTCTTATCTTACCAATTATTCAGACTAGTTTATCTTTTTTTTTTATTTTTAATTTATTCTTTCTCTTATCTTTTAAGTTTATTTTAACATTTTTGCTTTTTGTTCTCTAGTAGAACTTTAGTTTATCATTTGTAGAAGATTAATTCGCAGCCCTGACTATACCTCACTTCTTTCTCTTCCTAATAGGTAGTGTAGCGGTCATAAAAATTCTTGAATGTCAAGATATCTGGATCCCTGCTACTATACCTATCTCCTTTCTTTTATCATTTTTTCTAGCTACCCAATGCTTATGGCATGCCTGCACGATCAACTGACCCAGTCATAGGGACTTATCCTCTCTTCATGGATGCAAACAAGCTTTCTAATATGCCTGTCTCTCAACAAAAAGGAGAGGGAAACACCATGCAGTGAGGAAATTTAGCCCACATTAAAGAAGGTGATTAGATAGTGCATTGTTAGCACCAAGAACATGAGATTGGTGGAGACTAATGACAAAGTCTAGATAATAGTATTATCACTTCAGGGTCCAAGTATTGTTACCTTACATAGGCATGCCTGCATTTTCTCATTTCCCTCGTATAAGCAATGCATGCAGTAATAAAATCTTCTTTTGTGATTAATATTTTATGTTCAAACCAACATATTTAACTTGTTCACTTTTAGTTTACTTACTTCCATAGTGATTTCAGAAATAATGGGCTGCACCCACTTCTTGAACATCTTATGCTAGATTTGATCAATCAAGTTTTCCTAGCTTGAAATATGAAATGTCTTGGATTCAGGTCCAGATGCGGACAAGGTTCAAGAATTTATGCCTATACTTGGTTTGGGTCTAAGGCCAAAATTGAACCTTAAAGAAGTAAGGATGGCAGGAAATTTTGGGAAAAAATTTTAGAAGTGAAAAAAGGCAATGTAAGTTGTGAGCAGGACCTAGAACCTTGGTTTAACCATCTAAGTCCCCCCCCCCCCCCCTTCCTTTCTCTATGAGCTTTTTTAGAGAGAAATCTCTAGGAAAATCTCTGATCATTTGGGCTTACCATATGTAATGATGGAGGAAGGTGGGCTACTCTTGCTTGTAATGCTCTCATCGCAGTCTTAGCCTCTCCTTGACTTTGTCCATTTTGCACTTGTGTCTCCAATACCCCCATCACGTTCTCTTCAGTGATCCTTGCAGCCTCAGCCCCAAAGCAATGTGCTGAATGGCATTCATGCTTTGGTGGTTTGTTTTGGTGCATGGGGTGTTTTGTAGATTGCACTAACTACCATAGTTTGCAGGTCTATTTTGTTAGATATGAACGAGTCAGTCTTCTTTATACTTGCTCTACTTGACTCTTCAGTTGATTGGAATTTGGAAATACTAGCCTTTTTGGACTAACTGAAGGGATTTTAGAAGAATAGTTAAGACAAGATGTTTCCTTTTCTTAGGATGCTCAAAATTAGCCTTGATTCTTCTCTTCCATCCTCATCTTTTCTTTCTGCTCTTCTCCTCCACCCCCTCCTTTCCCCCTCTAGTGCTCTATTCTATCTTATTTTTTTAATGGTGGAGGATCAAGGATCTGCTAAACTCTCATCCCTGAAATTGCAACGTAAAATTATGTGCATAGCAACTATAAATCAATGTCTATATATTGATAATATTTTGCACATGAATGCATTGAAGGATTTTAGCTATACATCATGGAAGTTTATATCATGTTTTGCTTTATCTTTTCTCAAATTAAGCATATTTATTGGAGTAGAGTTTCAGAGTTCATTACAATCTCTAGTATCAATTTGACAATTGTATGAACTCCATAGACGGTCTAGTATATTTAGAGAAATGTCGAACATGATAGAGGATCTTAGAATGATAAAATCTAAGAGAAAGTCTTTGTGCACTGCGTGCAGTGCCATAAAAATGATGTGAAGCACACCATCTAACTATATTGGAATATGTAGCCATCACTTTTCAATACATATTTAATGCCTACAGTTCTGCTTGTCATTTAAAATTTTGAATGACAAAAATATTCTTCCTGTTTTGAAAAAATTATGACATCCAGTGGCTATATTATAATATCCTGCGATCGAATTATGACTTTCTGCACACTGAAAGTCATAATTTTTTTTTAAGAAGTCATAAAGAGGAAAGGACATTTTCGTCATTAAAAATTTATAAAATTTTTAAATGATAAAAATGCACTTTCCTTTCTTATGATATCTTGTAACTAAATTATGAATAGAAAGTCATAATTTGACCGCAGGATATCATAATATGGCCACAAGATGCCATAATTTTTTCAAAAAAGAAGGGGTATTTTTGTTATTCAAAATTTCAAATGAAAAATGAAACCGTAGGCATTAAATACACATTAAAAAGTAGTGGCTACATGTTCCAATCAGATGGGATGGTATATTTTTTCTACACTGCATGTGGTATATAAAAAATTACTCTAAAATCTTGTATCATTCTATCTAGCTTTGGAAAGTCTCACTGATCGATTATCCATTGCCACATTTGAAGCTACACTTGAGGTGAGCCAATTATATTCCTTCAGACAGAAGATACAGAATTTTGAGATTCTTAAGAGCTTCAAAAATATTTTTTCTCATTTCTAGGAGAGGAATCCTTTGTGATCACCAAAGAGATACAGACAGGCAGCATCATTTGATGATAGTCCATAATCTAATGCTTGGACTAATATGGTGCAAACCTTTGATGCATTAGGCCTTAAAGTTATAAATGGTGCTAAATCTTCTAGCTCAATGGTCCATGATCTATGTGTGTTTAGCCCTTGGTTTGATCAAGCCTTGGCATATGGGGAAGTATTCTTATTTTATTTTTTTATTGTTTGATGTTGTAAATGTGGGACCTTACTAGATTTCTCAGATTAGGCCTCTTAAGTTTGTTGGTGGAATATCGATTTTTTCATTGTGCTCAAAGATGATGACGCAATAGTGCTCTCTTTAGCTATTAAGTAATAGAGTTTATGACAAATTGACAACAACCAACATGACTTTTAATGGAAGCAATAAAGTAAAGAAAAAAAATTAAAATTCAAAAGGAATCGGATTGACATGTTGGGCTGGGCCTCTCTAGTGGGCTTTCTTATGGGTCCAGGTTTTTTTGCCAATGATACCTCTTCTGGTTCTAGGTTTTTTTTGATGCATCTTCTCTACTTGATAGTTGCTTCAATGCCACATTTGTTGAATTGGAGAACTCATGCTTAAGCATATGTCTCATCAAGTTCACCTTGAGATGGCCAAGACATGATACTAGCTAAATGATCACTACTTCAGAAATATTCTAGTGCGCTTATCTTTATGTGTATAATTACCATATTTGAGCATCAAGCACAATGTAGTGGTTACATAGTCGGAGTGGTTGAATGTACAAATGACATGATGGTCAAAGTCTTAAGGTGGTTATCTTGAGATCTCCATCTTCGATCAAAAATTGTTGATAATGGAAAGATAAAATGTTATTACTAAATTTCTAGAGTTTTCATACAAAGACAAACAAGTTAATCAGTTTCCTTTTAGTGGATGAAAAAGCACCATCTTAACTTGTCAAGGTAGAGCTAAAACAGGATGTATCTCTAGAATGTGGTATTTTATCCATAGATGTTAATTTACATACTTTTACATGGCAAATATGGTTTCTTATGTTGCTCATGTTCACAAGTGTAAACATATACAAACACAAATACATGAGCAAAGTTAAAAAGGAAAAATTTACATAAAAAAAAAAGTTAAAAAGGAAAAATGCTAGAGCTGGAGATATTTTACATAGTATTTAGTGAGCTGTAGGTGGACAAATTTATAATTCCTTGTTGTTTTTGAGAAATCCGTCTATATTGAAATAGGAGGTCTAGAGAACTAATACCAGTGTATTGAGACAAATCTAAATATAGGGAATATCTAAATAAATCAAGAGAGAGAAGCAAAAAAACCTTAGGAATAACATAAATATGTCAAAAAAGCTAGAATGTCAAAAGAACCAAAATGACAAAGCAAATTTCTTATAATTTGCTAACACATATACATGGGGGTGGTTCTTTAGAAGTTCTTTCTTTTTCTTTTTTTTTTTTGATACTGCAATAACATCCCTCCGTTCAAAAATTGAAAGCAATTTAAGGCAAAAAGAGGTACATAAATATCAATCACAATACAATCTCCATTAGTGCTTAACCTTTGTCTTTTTTGAGAAAACATTAATCTTAGCCTTATCCCTCACTGTTGTTTATCAAGATGGGTTTCAATTTGGCAAATTTCATTGCCACCTACTTAGATATGCAACCAGACATCTTGTCAATCGGATTGAAGTAATCAATCCTTATAGTATATCTCATCATTTGTTCATAAACTCTCAGAGCCCCAAATTAGAACCCAGTTTAAAGCTAGCATCCATCATTTTGGAGTGATCTGTATTTCTAAGTTCCTCTTCTTTAGCTCTTCTTTTAGAAGGGGCAACATAAAAGCATCCTCGCAACAACCATCCATGAAAATTATGATTGTCACTATAGATTGTGGGCTCACAAAATATCTGCAATTGGTTTCCCTAACAAATATGTATCAGGATGCAGGATGCCAACTACGATAATATGTTGTGCATAAAGAGCAAGAATTTATATTCTTTATATATGTAGCATCTCTTAAAATATGACAAATTATTTTACAAGCTTAATTGAACATCTAACATATCTATAGTTCAAGAGTGATAAAATACTTTAAAAGATTCTGTTCTCTTAAAGCAGATCCTTCTATTTTAATGGTCCACACTTTTAGCCTTTGCTGCAATATGGATCTCAAAAATTTTATCTTCATCATCAATTGCAACCATGCCTAAAGCTCCAAGAAATGTTATTAACAAAAACTCTTGTATTTTATAGAAAAGGACAAATTAGCTAGTAATTTTCCCTTCACATTTGAGAAGGGATTTTTTTCACTTGATAAGGTGGAGTCTAAATAGAATGTATTTCTAGAATTTGATAGCTTATCCATGAATACATACACACACACACACACACACACACACACACCCATCTATACTTAAACATGGTAATCAAAGTTGGTAGCATAGCAAACTGGCACTTCCATATGTATACAGGGTGCCATACACACATTCCCACCATAAACAAGAAAAATTAAAGTTGCAAGCCTACTTTTCTAATACAAACGTCTTTAAACAAGATCAACACTTAGAACCGTACAATAAATTTTGGTGTAAAGCAAGCATAAAGCCATGTCATTTCAAAATCATCTCACCTCTGTTCCCAAGCACTTCTTTTTGAGCTATTATGTGAAATGGAGTTCTAAAGACAGATGAGATGTTCTTATCCTTGGTTGTTGTTCATCAAGATAGGCAAGATGGACTTCAATTTGGCAAATCCCATTGCTAATTGTACATAGATGTAATCATAAGTCATATCAATCAAATAGAAGTAAGCAATCCTTGTAGCTTGTTTGATCATAAGCACATAGATGAACCCGCAGAGCCCCACAACAGAACCCAGCACGGAGCGAGCATAAAGCTAGATCATTTCGGACTCATCACCATTTCTAGGTTCCTCCTCTTGAGCTCTTGTTTGAAATGGACTTTTAAAGGAGGCATTGTTAAAGCACCATGGCAATGGCCATCCACGAACATCAAGATTTCCACCATAAATGGAAGGATCACAGAATGTGTTAGGATTTGACGCCTCGAGATTCAGCCCACATTGAGCCCACAGTGAGGTTCGCGACGAAAAACGGAGTCCAACGAGACCAAGATCACCTGAATCGGAGCTCGGATGGAGAAGATACGAGCTTTCGAAGATAGCACGAAAACCGAGGCGGCGGAGGACCGCCGGCGACCGGCGGCGGGCGGCAGCGGCGCGGCCGCAGGCGGCGGCGCGCGGGACGCGCGTCCCAGGCCCGCTGGCCCGCGTGGGACGCGGGACCCAGGCCCGGGCGGGACGCGGGACCCAGACCCGCGCGGGACGCGCGTCCCAGGCCCAGGCCCGCGCGGGACGCGCGACCCAGGCCCAGGCCCGTGCGGGACGCGCGACCCAGCAGCCTGCTGGCCCATCCCCGGTCCACCGTGAACCGGGTGGTCCACGGCGCGGCCTGTGGACCGCGTGGACGTTTCCCACTCGATTCTCGCGGTCCACGGCCCTATTCCGTGGACCGGAGCGCGATCGAAGGGTCCAGAGAGCTCCCGGTGTTGATCGGACGGCTTGGGACGTGATTTGGCTTGATTAAGGATTCCTAATCACTCTCTAACCTATGTTTAAGGCTTTAAAAGGCCTGAGACGCAGAGAACGTGCGGTTTGGTTTCTCGCCGCCGTACGAACCGAGAAGAGAGAGAAAAGTGTGAGGCGCTGTGAGAGAGGAGCAGGAGGCTCCTGGACAGCGGTCGCCAGGCTCTTCAGGGGTTCAGGGGGTCTCCAAGAGAGAGAGAGCTTTTGTGAGGGAAACTTCATGTGAGAGAGAATTGGGTGTACAAGGGTTGAGGGTGAGGTCTCCTCTTGTAAAATTTTCTTTTCATAGTGAAGTTTGCATGCCCTGTGGAGGCGAGCCCTTTTGTGGCTGATCCACGTATTTTGATTGTTTTTCCTTTTGTTTTATTTCTTCTTTCTTCCTGCTGCATCGCGTGGTACTGAAAGGATCTTGAGAGGTGGTGTCCTGGCCAGACATCCACCCAACAAGTGGTATCAGAGCAAGGCGGTACAAGGACGCAGATTGCAGTGGTGGTGAGCAAGACTGAAGATGGAGAAAACAGGAACAATCAAGATGGAGATCAACAAGTTCGATGGTAAGAGCAATTTCTCCTTGTGGCAGGCAAGGGTGAAGGACGTGCTCATCCAACAGGGGTTGATCGATGCTCTCTTGTGCGATGAGAAACCGACCACCATGGAGATGCGGGATTGGAAACGGCTACAGATGCAGGCGGTGAGTACCATCCGCATGTACCTGGCGGATGAGGTGGTGATCCATGTGCTGAGCGAGACTTCCCCGACGGTGCTGTGGTCGAAGCTCGAGGAATTGTACATGGCGAAGTCTCTCACCAACACTCTTTTCCTCTGGAGGCAGTTTTACCAACTGCGGATGACTGAGGGACAGAGCGTGCAGGAGCATCTGAGCCACTTCCAGAAGATCCTCACCGACCTTCTCAGCGTTGGCGAGAACGTTGAGGAGAAGACCAGGGCGCTGGTTTTGCTGGCGTCGCTTTCCCCTTCGTACGAGTCCTTGGTGACTGCTCTTCTAGTGGGGAAGAGCACTATCAAGATGGACGAGGTCACCGCGGCGTTACTCCAGAACGAGGTTCTCAGGAGGGAGAACCCAGCTTCGAGCTCAGGTGGCGATAGCTCAGCTTTGATGACTTCTGGAGGAGCAGGAGGCGGTAGACGGAGCGACAGGAGATCGCATCGAGGGCGGTCTAAGTCCAGGAGGGACTTGAGCAAAACCAGGTGTTACCGGTGTGAGGAGTTGGGGCATCTAGCCAGAGATTGCCCTCAACTGAAAAATCGGACGGTGGCTGCTGTAGCGACGGCCGGCAGCGATTCAAATGGAGATGTCCTGGAGATATCTGACGAGGTATCTACTTCTTCCCAGCAGTGGATATTAGATTCTGCATGCCCCTATCATGTGTGTTGCAGAGAGGAGCAGTTTGACTCCCTGGAGAACAGTGAGAGCACTGTATATCTGCCAAATGGATCGAGCTGTGCGATCAGAGGCATTGGGACGGTCAGCTGGAGGACACATGACGGTGCAATGAGGAGATTGGGGGAGGTCCGATACATACCCGATTTCAGGCAGAATCTTATCTCACTTAGCAGACTGGATTCGAGAGGCTACAGGACGGTAGCTGGTGGAGGAATCCTGAGGGTGCTACGCGGCGATAGGATTGTGCTGGAGGGGAAGAAGGGGAGCAGAGGACATTATTACCTGGCAGGGAGCCCAGTGCGAGGTGGAGCATCGGGAGCCAGGTGGAGCCCAGAGCGAGGTGGAGCTCCAGGAGGCGGATCGAGCACGAGACAGGAGACTCGGGAGGACGAGAGGCGACGTCGCAATGTAAGATTCCTATTGCCGCAGGATGATGCCCCGAGCAGGTCTCAGGTCAGGAGGAGCACAGCATACGACGGAGATGGGATCGAGCAGCCTGGCTCGACTCCCATGTTTGCCCATCCATGATCAGCAGGCGATTGCCCCAGGGCATAGGGGCGAGGAGATCCAGAAGCTCTCGGAGTTTGGAGGAGGCCGAATATCGAGTCGAGGTGGAGATTGTTAGGATTTGACGCCTCGAGATTCAGCCCACATTGAGCCCACAGTGAGGTTCGCGGCGAAAAACGGAGTCCAACGAGACCAAGATCACCTGAATCGGAGCTCGGATGGAGAAGATACGAGCTTTCGAAGATAGCACGAAAACCGAGGCGGCGGAGGACCGCCGGCGACCGGCGGCGGGCGGCAGCGGCGCGGCCGCAGGCGGCGGCGCGCGGGACGCGCGTCCCAGGCCCGGTGGCCCGCGTGGGACGCGGGACCCAGGCCCGGGCGGGACGCGGGACCCAGGCCCGCGCGGGACGCGCGTCCCAGGCCCAGGCCCGCGCGGGACGCGCGACCCAGGCCCAGGCCCGTGCGGGACGCGCGACCCAGCAGCCTGCTGGCCCATCCCCGGTCCACCGTGAACCGGGTGGTCCACGGCGCGGCATGTGGACCGCGTGGACGTTTCCCACTCGATTCTCGCGGTCCACGGCCCTATTCCGTGGACCGGAGCGCGATCGAAGGGTCCAGAGAGCTCCCGGTGTTGATCGGACGGCTTGGGACGTGATTTGGCTTGATTAAGGATTCCTAATCACTCTCTAACCTATGTTTAAGGCTTTAAAAGGCCTGAGACACAGCAGAGAACATGCGGTTTGGTTTCTCGCCGCCGTACGAACCGAGAAGAGAGAGAAAAGTGTGAGGCGCTGTGAGAGAGGAGCAGGAGGCTCCTGGACAGCGGTCGCCAGGCTCTTCAGGGGTTCAGGGGGTCTCCAAGAGAGAGAGAGCTTTTGTGAGGGAAACTTCATGTGAGAGAGAATTGGGTGTACAAGGGTTAAGGGTGAGGTCTCCTCTTGTAAAATTTTCTTTTCATAGTGAAGTTTGCATGCCCTGTGGAGGCGAGCCCTTTTGTGGCTGATCCACGTATTTTGATTGTTTTTCCTTTTGTTTTATTTCTTCTTTCTTCCTGCTGCATCGCGTGGTACTGAAAGGATCTTGAGAGGTGGTGTCCTGGCCAGACATCCACCCAACAGAATGTTTGCAATTGGTTTCCCCATGGAATTCTTCCTGACAAGTTGTTGTTGGATAAGTTCAAGTGACTTAAAGAATACAGAGAGGAAATAGTTGAGGGAATCATGCCTGAGAGATTGTTCATTGACAGATCAAGTGATTCTAATTGCCTCAAGGCACCAATATTTTCTGGAATATTTCTTGTGAAGTGATTATTAGAGAGATTCAAGGAATGCAATCCATGAAGGTTTACTAGTTTTGTAGGAATTGTCCCAGAAAGATTGTTGTCCGAGAGGTCTATACTCGCTACGAGTGTAAGCACACTGGTGTATTCCATTTCTCTTCCCTTTGTGGTTATCAATAAGCCCTCTGTATGATAGTAAGCATCGAAACCTAAAAGCATTGGTTTTTCTGCATTCTGTAACCTCTTCATTGCGCTGAAATTTCCAAATGATGGAGGCAGAGCACCTGAAAAATTGTTGCAAGCGAAGTCCAAAACTTGAAGAGAAGTAAGACATGATAATTGTGCTGGGATACTACCATAGAAATTTGATCTTAAAGAAAGAACTCTCAATGATCTGAGGCTTTCTTCAATCTATATTGGTAGGTTGCCTGAGAATTTATTTTCACTGAGATCCAAAATAACCAATTGTTTACAATATTTTAGCAATGAAGGAAGTTTCCATGGAGCCTACTATTTCTCAAGTGCAGTGATTGGAGGTGAATAGGGCATGCCACTATTTTACAAGATTAATTGAACATCTAACGCATCCATAGTTCAAGAGTGATAAAATACTTTAAAACATTTTGTTCTCTTAAAACACTTGCTTCTATTTCAATGGTCTATACTTTTAGCCTTTGCTGCAATATGGATCTCAAAAATTTTATCTTCATCATCAATTGCAACCATGCCTAAAGCTCAGAGAAATGTTATTAATGAAAGCTCTTGTATTTTATAGAAAAAGACAAATTAGCTAGTATTTTTCACTTCACATTTGAGAATGGATTTTTTTCACATGATAAGATGGAGTCTAAATGGAATGTATTTTCAGAATTTGATAACAATCCATAATATGTATAGGCCTATACTAAACATGGTAATCAAAGCTGGTAGCATAGCAAACTAGTATTTGCATGCGTACAAGAAGTGCCACACACGTGTCCCACCATATATAAAAAGGAAAAAAGAAAGTTGCATGCCTGCTTTTCTAATACAGACATCCTCAAATAAGACCAACACATAGAACCGTACAATAAATTCCAGTGCAAAGCTAGCATAAAGCCATGTCATTTTAGAAACATCTCATCTCTGTTTCCACACGTCTTTCTGAGTTATTGTGCCATGTGGACTTGTGAAGATTGATAAGCTGTTCTTATCCTTGGCTGTTGTTCATCAAGATGGACAAGATAGACTTCAATTTGGCAAATCTCATTGCTAACTGCAAATTGATGTAATTGTACGTCATGTCAATCAAATGGAAGTAAGCAATCCTTATAGCTCGTTTGATCATGAGCACATAGATGAACCCCCATAGGCCCACAACAAAACCCAGTGCAGAGATAGCATAAAGCCATATCATTTCAGACTCATCGCCATTTCTAGATTCCTCCTCCTGAGCTCTTGTTTGAAAAGGACTGCTTAGAAGGGCATGATTAAAGCACCATGGCAATGGCCATCCATGAAGATCAGGATTGCCACTATAAATGGAAGGATCACATAATGTCTGCAATTGATTTCCCCATGGAATTTTTCCTGACAAGTTGTTGTTGGACAAGTTCAAGTGACTTAAAGAATACATGGAGGATATGGTTAAGGGAATCATTCCTGAGAGATTATTCACCGATAGATCAAGTGATTCCCACTGCCTCAAGTTACCAATATTTTTTGGGATCCTTCCTGTGAAGTGATTATTAGAGAGGTTCAAGAAACGCAATCCATGAAGGTTTACCAATTCCTTAGGAATCACCTCAGAAAGATTGTTGAGTGAGAGGTCTATGCTCATTACAAGAGAGAGCACACTGGTGTATTTAATTTCGATTCCCTTTGTGGTCATGAATAAGCCCTCTGTATAGTAAGCATTGAAGTCTGAAAGCATTGGTTTGTCTGCATTCTGTATCCTCATCATTGCATTGAAATTTCCAAATGACGAAGGCAAAGCACCAGAAAAATTGTTGCAAGCGAGGTCCAAAACTTGAAGAGAAGTAAGACGCGATAGTTGCAATGGGATATTACCGTTGAAGAAATTTAACCTCAAAGAAAGAACTCTCAATGATCTGAGGCTTTTTCCAATCCATACTGGCAGGTTGCCTGAGAATGTATTTTCACTAAAATCAAGAACAACCAACTGTTTACAATATTTCAGCCATGAAGGTAGGTTTCCAGAGAGCTTGTTCTTTCTCAGATGCAGTGATTGGAGGTTAGCAGGACATGTCATTGAGTCCAAAGAATGTTCTAACTTGCTGTCCTTTTGGGAATCAATCATTTGTTCCCGTGGTTTGTCTCGATAGTGATGAAGTTCTCCAGATAACTTATTGTTAGATAGATCGAGAACCTCCAATGAAGCCAGACTGCTAAAGAATAGCCGGACGCCACCAGACAAGTTGTTGTTGGAGAGATCGAGAACTTCTAGTGAAGGTAGATTGCAAAGGAATTGAGGGATGCTACCATTAATACGGTTATGGGACAAAATAAAGAATGCAAGATTTGTAGCTTTGGCAAAGCTCAAGGGAATAGATCCAGAAAATGAGTTGTTGGATAGTATCATGATGTATAGGTAAGAAGTATTCAATTCAGGAATTGGACCGTGAATGTTGTTTGAACTCACATCAAAGGTGTCATATTGCTGGCCTCCCAAAGAAGTTGGTAGCAGTCCTGTGATGCTATTATGGGATACATTTAGATAAGAAATACTATTTAGATCCCAAAACCAAGTAGGAAAGCCATTTGAAATGTCATTTTCACATAGTGATAGTCCTTCTAAATTTGTTTGTGTACGAAGCCAAGTTGGAAATTTCGGTCCCAAGTGACAAGAGTCCATCCTAATATATCTAGCATTAAAAGGAGGTATCCAATCCTGATTTAGGCTCAATTCAAATGAGTTGTTAGACAGATCCAAGAAGTCTAATCTCGTAAGGTTGGCAAAGTGGGCTTTTGTCAAATGACCCGTAAAGGAATTTGAGGCTAGACTCAAGGATTGTAGTGTAGATAGCTGACCTAGAATTTCTGGTATCTCTCCACCGATCTGGTTATAGGATAAAAATAGTGCTTGTAGGATGTTCAACTTGCATTGATTCCTTATAAATCTCTGTATATTCCCAGTTATGTGATTCTTTGATAATGCCAAATAACGTAGTTTATGAAGCTTGCCGAAAAGGTCTGGTATCTCTCCACTAATCTCATTATGTGATAAATATAGCTGCTCTAGGTGGATGAGGTTCCCAATGATTGCTGGTATCTCTCCACTAATTCTATTCCAACCCATATATAGCTGTTCCACGTGGCTATAGTTTCCTAAGGATTGAAAAATTTCTCCGGTAATTTGATTATTAGATAAATCTAAGAATTTCAAGTTATGTAAATCCCCTATAGCAAATAGTAGCCTATCAGATAAACCACATCCATAAAGATCTAAATGCATGAGACTGCTGATATTGAACAGCCAATGTGGTTTGGTAGCATTGAGATGGTAATTCAAAGAGAGATCAAGCATGGTGAGAGATGTGAGGTTAACATGTAATATAGAAGCAGATGCAACAGGAAGGTCAGTATACGACAAACACAAATCTAATAGAGAAGGGAGCATGTTAATCTCGTGAAGCCAGTTGGCTGCCTTTGAGAGGTTGACGTAGCTCAAGTTAAGCGAGTGCAAAGAAGGGATCTTGGAGAGCCAACAAAGGCTATCAACACGTAAGGAGGTCCATCTAGAATCATAAAAATAATAACCATTCCAACTAATGTCAAGGAAGTGCAAGCGCGAGAGGTTTCCAAGCTCAGGTGGAATCGATCCACTGAACTTGGCATTGGAGAGGTTGAGATATTCTAAATGCACAAGGGAGCCAATGAATTTAGGAATGGGAGCTCCAGAAAAATTGTTCAAACTCAAATCCAGATACTTCAAATGCATCAAGTCAAGCAAAGAAGGATTCAGCTTACTTGGACCTGGAAATTTCATAGTTTCATATTGGACATCTAAGTCATATGGATATCTGAGATCGAGTTTTACCACATGGCCCGTGATATTGTTGCAGCCCACTCCACTCCATCCGCAGCAGTCATGGTCCTTCCAAGAGGAGAGCCACTGGTCAGGATCGTACATGTCTTCTTTCATGGAAAGCAGAGCTCTCCTTTCACTCTCTATGCAGCTTCCCTCCACCATAGAACCATCTCTACCATCAAGATAGAGACATAAGAGGAAGAGCATGATCAACATGACATGCATAAGAAGTCTGGATGCATTTGAACACCAACCACTACAAACAGCCATATGAGCAGAACCTCACACCACTCCAAAGAGATGGAAAGAAAGGAGGAAAAGCTACGAGAGGTGGCTTCTCATCACTTACATGCTCTGTTTTTTATATGTCAAGTGATTCCAAAGTATATTCTATCTTATGGAATTGTGGTGATTTGGACATTTGAGCGGGTGCTTGACTTGTGCGGATGTTGCGGTGAGCTGTGCCGGATTTATATTTTTCTTGGACCCTTGGAGTCGGACTACCTGCCTTTCCCTGATTACTGAGAAGGTTTAATTCTTGATTCTTTATTCGAGCTAATCTCTTAATTTGCTTTTGGTTCTTTTCTAGTGTCTCATATTTATTAGTTTGTTTGAAAGTTAAGAGCAACTTTGATGTATACCTTCCAGGGGTGATTTTCATACATAGCCTGGTGCTTGTGATGTCGATATGGTATATATGAGATTATTTTTTTTAATGATTATTTTGGTAAAATTAAAGGTTTACTTCGGACTTGGTCCGCTTCCTCTTAATTAGTAGAAGGATTGTTAACTTTTCAATGTGTTATAAATAGCAACATAATGTCACCTTGCTGATTCGCCATTAACTTTTGGATGATGAGTACAACCCATTCGTCGTAGTTAGGGGGGTGGGGGGAAGATGGGTGAAAATATTTTATGGGATTTTAAGCACATCATGAGTCGAGGAATGGTTTAGCTGTGCTGCACATGAAAAATTAGATGGCATGGCATTAATCCCAGGTACATTAATTACACCATGAACCATGAGGTTCGTCCAGAATTTCACAATCATGATTGAGTGCATTGGAGATGATAATTTACAAAATTATCCAGATCTATATATAGCGGAAGCTAGACTTTCCTTGCATCGGAGTCCGAAACAGCATTTTATGCTATAATAATAAATGGTCCATTCTCAAATGTAGGTCCATTCTGAAGTCAAGTAAACGATGGTCTATTCTCAAGTCAAATGTTAATCCATTTTAAAATCAAATAAACGGTAGTCCATTCCAAAGCAATTAGCCATCAGCTTCTCTGTGCTAGTATTTGCGACATATGTAGTTGTAATAGATCAAGAAATCAAGATTGGTGGATGAAGTTTCCGGTTGAAATGAAGCTTGCAAGGGAAGCGTTAGTTTTTACGTAATTCCAAGACATATTCCATCTCATGGAGTTTTGCAGGATCTTTGGATGGAATCTGTTTTCTTTGTAGGTGGCAATTGGGTTGGATTGAATCAAATATGGGCTGAATCAGATATAAAGATCAGATCAAGAATTTATCAACTAAATCCAACCTATTTATCAAATGGGTCAAAAATTCAGCTCTCAATCCGAACTATTTATTAAATAGGTAACCTAATCCGATCCACATAACTCATTTATAAAATAGATCATGAGGTTAAATAAGTTAAATGGATTAAATAGATTAAATGAATTGGATTAAACAAATCAGAAATATGTTAAGTAATTTTTAAATAGGTTAAACAGATTAAACAAGTTTTAAATAGATTAAATACATCGGATTATGACCTATCTCAATTATTAAATATATCAAAGCTCTAAATTTGAATCCAAACCATTTAATAAATAGATCTAAACGGATTGATCCGTTATAATCAAAATTCATTTATGTCAAATCTAAACCTACTTAAAGTAAATCATTCGTGAGTCAAATTGATGAATAGGATCATAAATTACCGCCCTTACTTTTCTCATGATTTATATTTTTTTTTCACTAGTTATGAAAAATAAGATGGGCTATAAGGTTCATGTATAGAAATCTTGATTTTTACATTAATAAAATTCATAACCTTAAGATAATAAAAAATTTACTATTTGTGGAAATCTTGTGGGTTAAAGAGCGCAGCCGACAGGTTTGAGCTGTCGCGATTCTTTATTCGAGTTGATCTCTTTATTTTCTTTGTTGATATTTTCTAGTGAATATTATCCATTAAATTACTTTTAAAGATGAAAGTGGATTGAACAATATTCATTTGGATCCATTTTCAAATCCGAATCTATCCAAATATGAATAGAAATTTGATCATCCGACTAATATTGATATTCGTATCTATATTCAAAAATAGATATGAATATTGTTCTAAATATCCAATTCTATTTGTAATTCTTTGTAATTTTATATTACTCATGAACTTTTAAGAGAAATATATAACCATATTCACCTACCATTAACATGATTTACTGTCCACTTAATAAATCTTTAATTATGTGATTATAAAGTTTAATTTTCTGACTTATATCCACATTTATATCAATACTTTCATATTAAATTTATATTTATATCTATTTAAGATAAATATGAATATAAATTTTTATATCCGGCTAATATCCAATCAAATTTCAACTCTAATTATTTTGATATGAAATTTACAGCAGCATTCTGATGTGCACCATCCAACTACAAAGATTGGGTGACTAATCTTGAAAGCAGCCCAATACCTTTGAATTGATATGATTGATTTTTCCTTTAACTATTATTTCTCAATTAGAAAAAAAAAATTATTAAATTTTGACGTGTTATGACAAGAATTCTAGCATGATATTTTTTTTGCATCATTAACTTTCATTGTGCTATGATAAGTGATCTAGCCAGTTTAACCTTTTGGAACTACCATAACGAGCAGTGTGGATGGATATGCAGAACTTTCGGAACTAGCATGCGAATAGTTGTGGTTGCCATGTCACATGCCAAGCCGTGGTCTAGGTGTGCTGCTAAACGAAGTAGTCAAGTACTGCAGGCCTGATCATTACAGTTTATGGAAACCTTAATTTTGGAACTCATAATCCAAGAGCACCACTAAACAATGCAGTAATAAATGGTCTATTCTCGGGTTAATTTGATCTTCATTAATCTGTTTTTTTGTTGCATCTGGTCCTGTTGCAGAAGATCAACTTCTGCTCTTCAGTGATCTAAAGTACATAGTATGCAGTAATAAATGGTCTGTTCTGATCAAGTCAAGTTAGCTAGTCATTACCTTCATGCTGCTACCCAAAACATACATGCTGGGCTGCAAAGAAGTTGTTTCATAGTTGATGTAATTTTTGAAAAATACATTTAGGTCCTCTAATTAAATTTTATTAAGTAAGTAACAACAAGAATTGTACCCATAGAAGTGACCGGAATTATTGTCCCTGTCATCGTAGCTCAAATCATGTGATCGAGATGCGGGTGGATAAGGGTTCCACGTGGAGCACAGCTTGAAAGGAAACTTCTCCCCAATAATTTGTGGTTCATTGGTTCCATGTCACCTTTGAAGAGCCAGGATAAACGGCCATGATTGGACTTAGCAGTAAAATTAATTCTTTAGCTTCTAATATATATATATATATATATATATATATATATATATATATATATATAGTTTGAAACTATGATCGCCAAATGGATATCGAATGCTTTTTCCCGTTAACTGCAAGATTTCTAAGAATCCAACATTTTCACTAACGCCGATGAGGGGTCTCCCAGGAGAGCTAATTCCTTTTTATAGCCCAAATTGCGTACCAGCCTAATCTATCAAAAACATAAATAATACAATAATTTGTTATTATGAGCCGCTGGTTGTTACTACAATATGACAAGAAATAGGTATAATTGCTTATGAGAAATATTAGCATGGACCAACTACATCTTGAGTCAAGGCATATTTATATTCTTTTTATTTCAATATAGTTTGAGAAAATTTTCACAAATCTATGCTACACGGTATACAGTAATTAAGGATCTATTCCCAAGTCAAGTAAATAAGTGTCCGTTTTCTTGGTCAAATAAACTGTGCATGGACTTGCATGGTGTGACTAGTCCTGATCTTTATGTCAATGTATATAACTAGCAACGTCCTCCACGCCAGGCTATTAGATGGCTACTTCCCATATTTTAGCATATGGCGAGACTTTAGACTCGTCAAAGCAATAACGTAGGACGAGATCTGGTGGCAAGTACCTTGCAAGGAATTAATCATGTCTATAATCAGCCGTATCTATCTTCATCGCTTTCTAATTTCTAATTTAGTGTTTTGAGTCTAGTATTAATGTGCCATCTGCAAACAAAATAGATTTTGAGAAAGATTGACAGATCATTTATAATAAGATCACTCCACTCAAATACTAACACTTATCCCTATAGACACCCAGCATCGCTGTTAGCCATTTCCTTTCTCTTGATGGTACCCAATTAGCTCATTTCTTAAGATTTTTGTCGTGCGCTAACTTTATAAGACTTGCAGTTTTGGATAATTCTTATGCATAGATCAGATCACTGTCCACATATTATCATGATTTTACCTCATCATCTATGGCAGTACTGAGGAAGTCACTTGAGATCTTAATTGTAGCCTCATCTTAAGCACCCGAATAGAAGATTGATTGGATATTGGTTCTAATCACTGAAATTTGTAATGGACTTCCGATGCACAATAGATCTAAACTGTGTATATTTTATGCAGTGTAAATGGTCCATGCTCAAGTTGAGTAAACGATAGTCCATTCTCAAGTCAAGTAAACAATAGTCTATTCTCAAGTCAAGTAAATTTGTAATCCATTATCAAATCAAGTAAACGGTAATCCATTCTCAAGTAAATGGTAGTCCATTCCCAGGTCAGGTAGACAATAATCCATTCTCAAGTCAAAGTAAATGGTGATCCATCCTCAAGTCAAGCAAGTCAGTCATTAACTTTTTCTCGTGATAGCCATATCAGTTATTAATTTCACAAGTCAAATAACCATGCATGAAAATATCTACTGTGCGTAGTCATATGAAAATCCATGCCATGTAGTAGAATGCAATTTGAAACAGAATTTCATTTATATTCTATTAATTAAATTTTCTCAAGTAAACGATGGGACATGAACTTTGTCCTGAGATCAGGACGAGAAGTATTTGCACATATGTTGGGGTGAGGGATCAAGATATGGGTGCGTATTCTAGAGTTGTCCAAAGACGCAACAGTGGAGGAAGATAATGGACCCGTGGTGGGCTTTAGACCTGACCTAAAGGGCTTTGTGTCGGAATTGGGTCGAGTTCGAGCAATCCACAGCCAAGTGAACTTTTTTAAGGAACTAAGGATTACCGTTCAAGGCACATAGGATACTGATCTCCCTTGTCTAGAGTAGCTGATATGTTTGTTTTTTTCCATACATATGTGGGTCATGTTTGTAACCATTAGAGTAACCTTTTACCATTCAAAACTCTTGCATGAGGAGATATAAACGTCAAGGTCTGCATTAATATGCGTTTACAAATCCAAGGCTAATTTTGCTGGAGATCAAAATTTTTATGGTATGACGATTTTCCTGACAAACTTGTAGCATTGTATACAATGTTCCAACAATAGTTGGATGCCTAACATCTCTGGTAAGTTTATACTTGCTTAAATGATCTAGATGTTAGGCAACTATTCAGTTCTGTTGTCAAATTAATTAAAATATTGATGAACCAGTTGAAGGATAAGGAGGTACTTTTTTTTTTTTTTGGTAGAAAGGGATAAGGAGGTGCTTGCATGTTTTTAGCAAACTATGGATTGTTCATTTTAACAAATTGAGACGTGAGTTTGGTTTACACTGTTTTCATTCAAACATTAAAAAAAAAGAAAAAAGAAAAATTGAGTTTGTTTTATAATGTATTGGCTGATTACTCTCAGCAAGAATACATAATATATTAACAATTGCAGACCGTGCAACTTATTTTATATAAATTTTAGAATTACAATTTTATTGAAATTTAGTATTTTTATGCTTATGTTATAATTATATTATCTCAAATAGTGGTTACAACAAAACACATGCAACATAGGTGCCTACTTACTATGGCACATGAATGTTCCGGTGAGAGATGATTCATATTGGCATATCTATTTAATCAATGCATGTTACTTTTAGCTATTGTTTTTCTCAAAGGTTTTGCTCACATGAACCCTAAGATATCAGTTGTCCTAATGATCGAGTGATAGCAATCAAGAATGACTAGAATTTTGTTTATACCTCATCTTGACAATCCAACCGATGGTCAAAGTAAGTACCAAATGGATCAGACTTTCATGCATAAGAATCTCTCAACAGTGTATTTTTCTTGTGGTCAAATTGGCCATCTCAATGAAGCTTACGGTTTCTAACCGGTCGATAGTTCTCTTCAGCCAGAGAACATGTTGGAGGTGAACCTGACGTCCATGGAGAATGGACCCAGTTGAGCCACCACCACAGAGTGGTGTGTTGGAGAATCGGTTGTGGCCCACCCTCAGCTAGGCCCTGGGTGGCGACGTTGAAAATCCAACCACCTAGGGTTGTTCCAAGTGGAGCCAAACGGAAGAAGGAAGGTGAGTCGCGACCAGTTGCCTCCACTCACAAGCCGAGTCCGACAGACTCACTCCCAAGGCACTCGAGTCCGCCCAGCTCTCCATCGAATTTAGAGGGTTGGCAGAAACTGGCTAAAGTAACTCATCGATAGTCATCGGATGAGAAGATCGGCCGATGTAATTTAGAGAGTTCAGCATGCAGGGTCTCTTCGACCCAGCCCAAATCACCATTCTCGATGCTGGGGGCTAAGTCTGTGTCTTGGTGTGATTGGGGCACTACTGCAAAGATGAAGGCATGTGAAGGGCTGACGATGCTAGCGTCTAGGCTAGACAGAATGGACGGTGCTCTAGCATTGGATTTGGCCACCTTGGTTGGCTCAAATTGGCAGGTGGAGAATGGCGATGGTCGTGTCATTGGGAGTAAGTTGGCGAAATGCCCGCCTCCTAATATGGAGATAGTGAGAATGGGTCTAGTGGGTGCTTTGCCAGCGGCGAGCGGAGAAAGTAAGTGTTGTCCTTCCACAGAAGCCGTGGGAGGGGTTTGTTCTCTAGACCAAGGGCCAGCGGCTAAGCCTTTGGGTTCGGTGGGAAAGGGAGCCGACTCTTCCTTGCCAGTTGGGGGTCTTGCTATGGGGGCGGTTAGACCGGCCCATTTGGAGACCCTGGAGCATGCGGTCGTTGTGGCCTAGGTTTGGGTTGTGTTGGAGGCTAATGGTAATGGGCCTTCAACGGTCTAGCTTATAGAAAGCAAGGTAGATCCACAGGGCTATGTTGGACAGACGGAGGGGAGGGGGGGCACTGATCCCCACCTATGAAGATTCTATTTTGGAATGTTTGAGGGCCCGAAAAGCCCTCGTTCACATCTACCTTTCAGAGGTTGATCCAACTATAGTGGCCAAACTTATGCATCCTAGTTGAGATCCATTTGTTAGGGAGAAGCCTTGAGAGGGCTCAGCATCGCTTCCCAACATCCTGATATTTCTATGCCGTTGAGTCATGTGGTCTTGCAGGTGGGATTATTGTTGTTTGGAGATAGAGGGTTGCCAACAATGATGTTCTAAACAATTATAACCAACAGGCTATAATGATCATTTCTGGCATTAATAAAGCTTCTTGTATTTTGTCTGGTGTCTCAGCTAGTAAAGTCTATACACAGAGGAGAGTGTTATGAGATGAGGTCACTAGAATGATCAATCATGGTTTGCCCTCCTTGATGGTGGGTGACTTCAATTGTATTGACAATCCCCAGGAAAAGAGAGGTGGCCGGAGCTTTTCTGACAACATTGAGTCCAGAGAGTTTCAGGAGTTGATTTTGAGGAACAGATTAATTGACCTAGATTTTTTGGGCTCGAGATTTATCTGGTGCAACAATCATCAGGGGAGAACTAGAGTTTGAAAGTGCATTGATAGGATGTTTGCCATTGGTTCTTGGCTCTAGTATTTTCCCAATTATCAAGTTCGCCATCTTCGGAGGATTGTCTCCGATCATAGCCTGGTTCTGCTCTCCACCGATCCAGATCTCTCATTTTGGAGTTCGTTTTGCTTCAAAAAAATTTGATTGTCCTATCCTCATTCATGGGACATTGTGCGAGATGTTTAAAGGCTTCTAGTGCATGGGGATGCCATGTATCGGGTCATCCATAGACTTGAGCTAACAAGGTGCAAACTATTGAGGTGGAACCGGATTGAGGTGGGGACATCTTCAGGAAGGTTAAGGAGGTTGAGGCCTTCATTTTGGAGTTCCAGATGAAGGAGGACAGGGATGACGATCTCCCTGTAGATGATTTGAGCAGTCTTCAAGGCAGCCTCTCCCTTCACCATTCTTTATTGAGGCAGCAATAAGTACTCTAGCAGCAAAAGTCTAGGGTCCAGTGGTTACGGGAGGAGCATAAAAATATCAGATTCTTTCATTAGGCAACTATCATCAAGCGATAGAGAAATCTGATCAGAATGTTAAGGAGTGCTGGGGGTCAATGGATTGATAGTGAGGATGCGATCATGCAGGAGGTCCTCAACTTTTTTAGATCGAGGTGGTCCGTGGACTTGGGAGGTCGGGGGTCCTTTTCATGTCTAGCTCCTTTAGCCTAGTTTCAGATGAGGAGAACTCAGCTATTCTTAATAGAATGGCCAACGAGGAGATTTGGTGGGTGGTATAGACTTTGGCTGAGGACAAGGCCCCTAGCATGATGGATTTCCTCCCTTCTTCTTTAGACGCTACTGACCCATTGTTCGTGATGAGATGGTGGAGGCTATTCAGATGTTCTTTGCTGCAGGACTCATGCCTGCTGTTTGAAAGCCAACCTTCATTGCTCTCCTTCCAAAGAGACAAGATACTTTGGAGCTGAGTCACTTTAGGCCAATTGGTCTATGCACAACTCTTTATAAGATTTGTGCCAATATCCTTGTTGATAGGATGAAGCCTATTCTTCCTCGATTGATCAGTTCAGAGCATGATGCCTTCATCGAGGGGCATAGCATCTCTGACAACATATTGATCATGCAGGAGTTTATGCATGATCTCCTTAGAGTTTCTGGCTGCCGATATCTCATAACCTCAAGCTTGACATGGAGCATGCTTATGATCGGATGAGCTAGGGCTTTCTCTTCTAAGCCCTGAAGAGCTTTGGCTTCCACAGATATTGGATTAGCTAGATCAGGAGGTGCATACATACGCCATCCTACGCAATCCTAATCAACAGTACTCCAACAGACTTCTTTCACTAGATTGTTGGTCTTCACCAAGGTTGTCCTCTATCACCATATCTATTCATTATTTATGCTGATGTGCTTTCCAGATCCCAATGAGGAGCGATGCTCGATCATGCTATCGAGCCCTATGTGCAGGCACTGGGGCCCTATCAATTTCTCATTTGCTTTTTATAGATGATTGTCTTCTACTCTATCAGGCTATTTCTAAAAATGTGATGGTTCTTCGTAGGATTTTGAAGGATTATTGTGCAACTTCTAGCCAGATGGTTAATCTCTTAAAGTCTTTGGTCCACTTAAGTTCGAAGACTAGGGAGCAGCATAGGTAGGTGATTCGAAAACTCCTAGGCATCATGGAGTAGGTCAGGGCCCTCCTATTCTTGGGGTTTCTTATCATGAGTAGAGGCTTTGGAGGTCTAACTGCTCGGAGATGGAGGCCACCATCAGAGAGCATCTAGAAGACTAGCAGTCCAAGGCCCTCTCGATGATGGCCAAGATTACTTTGGTGAGATTGGTTCTCAACGCCATCCTAGTCTACCTATTGTCCCACACTGTTTTGCCAAGATTTTCCCTCCTAAAGCTCAAGCAGCTCTTTCAAAACTCCTTATGAGGTTCGCATGGCAGTGGGGGGTGTTCATCTCCTAGCATGGGATGTTGTATGTCAGCCACTCAATGAGGGGGACTGGGGGTCCATTCTCTTCTAATAAGATGTGAGGCCTTGATTGCTAGATATGCGGCATGATTTTTGATTCAGCTTGATGGCCTTTGGAGTTTGATGATACTGGGCAGATAAAATCATGAGCCGCCAAAGAGGGCTATCCACGGTAGCCAGAGGAGTTCCTTCCTTTGGAAGGAGATTTGCTTTTGCCTACCTGGCATGACGGCTCAAACCAGTTGGATGGTGCATGATAGGTGGTCGACTGATGTTGTCCGGGATCAGTGGATGGTTGATATTCCACTTTTTCATTAGCCTACTTTCATTAGCATAGAAGTGGGTGACACAGTATGGGTTCATAATCTACTACAGCCAGAGGTGAGGAGGTGGAATGTTCAAAGTCATGAATCAGCTTTTTGCTGGTCATTTGGCGAAGATGATTCTATCCCAACTAGTTCCCTTACTTTAAGGTCCAAATATTTAGATTTGGTGATCCTCATGTACATCCAGGATGGTGGCTAGGGATCTGTATGATCTCTATAAGGGATAGTTGGTTAGGAGTTTAGATGGTGTTAGGATTTGGCGGCTTTGATTTCATCGGAGGGTCAGTTTGTTTATATAGAAGGTTGCCTATTGTCGGCTTCTGACCAGAGCTCTATCGAGGCCCATGGGATGAACATTCCTTCTGCATGTCCATCTTGTAGGTTGGAGGAGGAGATGAGTAAGCATGTCCTCTTTCTTTGCCTTAGAGTGGCCCGAGTGTGGTAGCTGGTGAACCTCCTTCCTTTCCAAATTTTCGAAGACTGGGCTAATCTAGTTTTTCTAGAGTTTCTGTGGTGGAGTAGGAAGTTTGTGGATATGAGATTTACTATCATCAAAGCGACCTATATTGCCTACCACATCGGCTGGCTCGGAATGCTGGCCTATTTGAGATGAGATGGCAACTAACTAAGATTGTGTTTGAGAGGACTTTATCTCAGACAACTGAGATTGTGGACACATTGTAGTCAGTGTCAACCTTGAGAAGTTGGGACATCTAGGATCCTATTTCTACTCTTGCAGTGCCTCGTAGGATTTATATCATCTGGGAGCCCCCATCCCCTATAGGGGTCAACATCACTCTAGCACCACCTAGCTCTGATATCACTTGTTGGATAGGATCTAGTATCACTTGTTGCAGCAAAAAAAAAAAAAAAAAAAAAAATGAAGACACAATCAAATATGTGGATCAACTCAAGTGCTACCTCCATGAGGTATGCAAGCTTCACTATGAGAAAGAAACAAGTACAAGAGGAGAACACCTATCAACTCTTATACTCAAATCTCTCTTAACAAGAAGCACTCACCCTCACAAAAGCTCTTACAAAATCTTCCAAGGAGATCCTCTCACAGGCCTACCATTCCAAGGTCCTCGACATCTTTAGCCGCTTCCTATGATCCAAGCCGCCAAATGATGCCTCACGGCCACTCACAAAGCCGTTCAGAGATACTCTCGGTTGGTTTGCCTACTACTCACACCAAGCTACTCCTCAACTACTTTGTCTCCCTGAGATCCTCTGCTGCTCGGCCTGATACTCTGCTCTACCACCGACCCTCTATCGGTGCTTTGTCTGTATCTGCTCTATCGGCTGTAGGATCTTTCCCAAACACCCCAAGCCATGGGTTCTTTGTTGCGCACAAGGCCTCTTAAAGGCCTCAAACCCAGCTTAGACTTGATTTAGATCTCCTAACAGCACCCAAATAAGCCTCATCACCGTCAGATCATGCTCACTCATCCTCTCGTCTGTTCGATCGCACATCATGCTCTGTCGATCCACAAAAACTTCATAGACTATGAGAAACATCGGGAAATGGATCTTGGTTCATGGTGGACTGTGAGAACCTGAGGAAAAATGGCCATCACACCCTGCACATCCACTGGGATGGCCCGTGCATGCCCGCCAATGTTGGCCCCTGTTGAATCCATGCATGCCCGCTGGGCTGTGCTCGTGGCTGGCTTACGCTCGTGCTAGGCTGGGGCTGTGCACTGGGCCACACCCGCATGCACCCACTGCGTGACCACGCTGGGCCGCACGCCCGTGCGCATGCCTGGGCCATGTGCCTGGTTGGGCCAGCCCAGCTACACCTGCAGGCCATGGCCTGGTATGGGCCATGCTCTCCGGCAGGCCATTCCTTGCATGGGCTTCTCTCCTGGACTTCTCTTTGCTGTGATTTCACCTATGGGCTCTTTGTTGGTCGAATTCGAGGCATTTTTCTCAACATATCTCCATCTCAACTCGATATTTGGCCTCTACTTGACTTTGAGAGTTTCTGGATGATCTCATCTTCGTACCTTGGGGTAAATACTTGCTACTCATGGATGGACAAACATGAGAGTCGAGCCAGACCGCTCAAATCCATCTTTATTCTGCATGATCTGAGATCTACTCGGGGTAGCCTCCTGGCAACATCGCCTATCATCCTTTTGAATCTTCCATCTCGTGCTCGATCTATCTCCATCGAAGCTCCACCTTGTACTGGGCTCCCACCGACATCTTCTATTATAGATGACTCTTCCTTGCACAAGAGAGCATCGATCAACTCTTCGCGGTTAATCTTAACCTTGATTACGTCTATTTTCTCCATCTTCTTCAATCTTAATCACTACCACCGTAATCTGAACTCAGCCATCGGCTTCTCTGTGGTAGTAATATTAGCTGTTGTCTTTTGAAAATCAAGTAAACCATGCATTGATGTATTACCTATGAGTGGTCATACATGACATAAGTGAGGTTACAGGACATTGACCAGTGATGATCACCATGCCAAGCTGCTTGAAGGTGATCTTTTGGTCCGCATATGAATCAAATTTGAAAAGGAATTCATTTATAGCAAAATAGAAGTTACGACATCAAAGAGATAGAAAATAGAGATGGAGATGGCAAAGTATATGCGACATATGTAGTTGTAATAGATCTGGGTGGATGAGGTTTCCAGTTGAAACTTGCAAGGGAAACGTTAGTTTATACGTAATACCAAGACATGTTCCATCTTATGGTTGCAGGAACCTTGGACGGAATCTGTTTTCTTTATAGGTGGCAATTGGGTTGGATTAAATCAAATATGGGTTGGATCAAATAGAGATCAGATCAAAAATTGGTCAACTAAATTCAATCTGTTTATCAAATAGGTCAAAAATTTAACTCTCAATTCGATCTATTTATTAAACAGATAACCTAATCCACCTACATAACTCACTTATTAAATATGTCAAGTTAGGTTAAGCAAGTTAAATGAGTTAAACAGATTAAATGGATAGGGTTAAATAGATCAGAAACATATTAAGTAGGTTTTAAATAGGTTAAATAGGTCAGGTTATTAAATATATTAAAGATCTAAATTTGAATCCAACCCATTTAATAAATAGATCTAAATGGGCTAACCCGTTATCACCCAAATCTGTTTATGTCAAATCCAAACCTACTTGAAGTGAGTCATTCATGGGTCAGATTGATGGGTCACATCATAAATTGCCCTTATTTTTCTCATGATTTATAATTTATTATTTTTTATTATTTGTGAAAAGTAAGATGGGTTATAAGGTTCATGTATGGAAATTTTGGCTTTTATGTTAATAAAATTCATAACCTTAGGATAATAAAAAAATTCACTGTTTGTGAAAATCTTATAGGTTAAAGAGTGCAGCCCACAAGTTTGGACTGTTGCAATTCTTTATTCGAGTTGATCTCCTTATTTCCTTTATTGATCTTTTCTAGTGAATATTATCTATTAAATTACTTTTAAGGATGAAAGTAGACTGAATAATATTCGTTTGAGTCTATTTTCATATCTGAATCTATCCAAATATGGATAAAAATTTGAGTATCCGATTAATATTGATATTTATATTCATATCCATTAAGGAAAAATAGATTTGAATATTGATCTAAATATCCAATTCTATTTGTAATCCTTTTTGATTTTATATTACTCATGAACTTCTAAGAGGAATTTATAACCATTAATTTGATTTACAATCCACTTAGTAAATCTTTAATTATGCGGTTATAAAGTTTAATTATCTGACTTATATCCATATATATATATATATATATATATATATATATATATATATATATATATATATATATATATCAAATTTATATTTATATATATTTAAAATAAATATGGATATAAATTTTTATATTCGACTAATATTCAATAGATTTCAGCTCTAATTATTTTGGTCTGAAATTTACCGCAGCATTCTGATGTGCACCATCCAACTACAAAGATTGGGTGACTAATCTTGAAAGCAGCCCAATACCTTTGAATTGATACGATTGATTGTTCTTTTAACTATTATTTTTTCTATTAGAAAAAAAAAATCATTAAATTTTGATGTGTTATGACAAGAATTCTAGCATGACATTTTTGTGACATCATAAACTTTCATTGTGCTATGATAAGTGATCTAGTTTAACCTTTTGGAACTAGCATGATAAACAGTGTGGAGGGATATATATGTGGAACTTTCGGAACTAGCATGCGAATGGTTGTGGTTGCTATGTCACATGCCAAACTATGGTCCAAGTGTGCTGCTAAACGAAGTAGTCAATATTCAAGTACTGCAGGCCTGATAATTACAGTTCATGCAGACCTTAATTTTAGTACTCATATTCCAAAAGCTCGACTAAACAAGGCAGTAATAAATGGTCTATTCTCGGGTAAAATTAATCTTTATTAGTGTGTTCTTTGTTGCATCTGGACCTGTAGTAGAAGCTCAACTTCTGCTCTTCAGTGATCTAAAGTACGCACTATGCGGTAATACTGGTGGCGACTTTTGTGAGTTGCTACCCAAACATTCATGCCAGGCTGCAAAGAAGTTGTTTCATAGTTGATGTAATTTTTGAAAAATGCATTTAGGTCCTCTACTTAAATTTTATTAAGTAACAACAAGAATTGTACCCATAGAAGTGACCGGAATTTTTGTCTGTGTCATCGTAACTTAAATCATGTGATCGAGATACGGGTGGATAAGGGTTCTAGGTGGAGCATAGCTTGCAAGGAAACTTCTCCCCAATAATTTGTGGTTCATAATTGGTTCCATGTCACATTTTTTTTTGGTAAGAAGTTCCATGTCACCTTTTAAGAGCCAGGATAAACGGCCATGATTGGACTTAGCAGTAAAAATTAATTCTTCAGCTTCTAAGATATATATAACATTTTCATTAAAGTTTATGAGTTCAAGGGGTCTCCCAGGAGAGCTAATTCCTTTTTATAGCCCAAATTGTGTACAAACCTAATCTATCAAAAATATAAATAATACAATAATTTGTTATTATGAGCTGCTGGTTGTTACTACTATATGAAATAGGTATAATTGCTTATAAGAAATATTAGCATAGACCAACAACATCTTGAGTCAAGGCTTATTTATATTCTTTTTATTTCAATACAGTTGGAGAAAATTTTCACAGATCTACACTGCACGTTATATAGTAATTGAGGGTCTATTCTCAAGTCAAGTAAATAAGTGCCCGTTATCTTAGTTAAATAAACTGTGCATGGACTTGCATGGTGTGACTAGTCCTGATTTTTATGTCAATATAACTAGCAACATCCTCTACGCCAGACTGTTAGATGGCTACTTCTCATCTTGTAGCATACGGCAAGACTTTAGACTTATCAAAGCAATGACGTAGGATGTGATCTTGTGGCAAGTAGGTTGCAGGGAATTAATCATGTCTATAATCAGCCGTATCTATCTTCATCGCTTTCTAATTCCTGATTTAGTGTTTTTAGTCTAGTATTAACATACCATCTGCAAACAACATAGATTTTGAGAAAGATTGACAAATCATTTATAGTAAGATCACTCCACTCAAATACTAACACTTACCCCTAAGCACACCTAGCATCACTGTTAGCCATTTCCTTTCTCTTGATGGAACACAATTAGTTAGCTCATTCCTTAAGATTTTTGTCATGCACTAACTTTATAAGACTTGCAGCTTTGGATAATTCTTATGTATAGACCAGATCACTGCCTACATATTACCATGATTTTATCTCATCATCCATGGCAGTACTGAGGAAGTCACTTGAGATTTTAATTGTAGCCTCATCTTAAGCACCAGAATAGAAGATTAATTGGATGGTTCTAATCACTGGAATTTATAATGGACTTTCGCTGCACAACAGATCTAAACTGTGCAAATTTTATGCAGTGTAAATGGTTCATTCTCAAGTCAGGTAAACGATAGTCTATTCTCAAGTCAAGTAAATTTATAATCCATTTATCAAATCAAGTAAATGGTAATCCATTCTCAAGTAAATGGTAGTCCATTCTCAGGTCAGGTAGACGATAATCCATTCTCAAGTCAAAGTAAATGGTGATCCATTCTCAAGTCAAGCAATCAGCCATTAGCTTTTTCTTGTGGTAGTCATATCGGCTACTAATTTCACAAGTCAAGTAACCAATGATGGAAATATCTCGTGAGTAGTCATATGAAAATCCATGCTATGTAGCAGAATGCAATTTGAAATGGAATTTCATTTATAGTCTATTAATTAAATTTTCTCAAGTAAACGATGGGACATGAATTTTGTCCTGAGATACACAACAAGAAGTATTTGCGCATATGTTGGGGTGAGGGATCAAGATATGGGTGTGTAAGATTTTCAGGTGAAATGAAACTTGCAAGAGAAATCTCTCTCTCTCTCTCTCTATATATGCTAGTTCATGTTTATGATTCCATATTACCACTTAAATGCCATCATAAATTTTAAAAATGGAGTGTTTGGTACTTCAGTTTATTCAACTTTAAACAATATGAAGGTGTCATGTTGCTTACCAGTAAAATATCTTGGTTATTGCTACTAGAGAGTCGAGAGATACAATAAAATGTAACTTTGTCAAACGTTTGAAAGATCAATTTGGTCCTGTGACTGCAGAAGACCTACTTGGTTGCGTATTCTAGAGTTGTCCAAAGACGCAACAGTGGGGAAAGATAATGGACCCGTGTTGGGCTTTGGGCCTGGCCTGAAGGGCTTTGTGTCAGAATTGTGTTGCGCCCAAGCAATCCACAGTCGAGTGAACTTTTTTAAGGAATTAAGGATTAAGGAATACCGTTCAAGGCAGATGGATACTGGTCTCCCTTCTCTAGAGTTGCTGATATGTTTGTTTTTTCCATACATGCGTGGGTCTTGTTTGTAACCATTAGAGTAACCTTTTACCATTCAGAAACTCTTGCAGGAGGAGATATAATTGTCAAGGTCAGCATTAATATGCATTTATAGATCCAAGGCTAATTTTGCTGGAGATCAAAAATTTTATTGTATGACGATTTTCCTGACAGACTTATAGCATTGTTTACAATGTTCCAACAATAGTTGGATGCCTAACATCTCTAGTAAGTTTATACTTGCTTAAATGATCTAGATGTTGGGCAACTATTCAGTTCTGTTGTCAAATTAATCAAAATATTGATGAACCAGTTGAAGGATAAGGCGGTACCTTTTTTTTTGGTAGAATAGGATAAGGAGGTGCTTGCACGTTTTTAGCAAACTATGGATAGTTCATTTTAACAAATTGAGATATGGGTTTGGTTTACAATATTTTCATTCAAAAAAAAAAAAACAAAAGAAAAGAAAATTTGAGTTTGGTTTACAATGTAATGGCTGATTACCCTCAGCAAGAATACGTAATATATTAACAATTGCAGATTGTACAACTTATTTTATATAAATTTCAAAATTATAATTTTATTAAAAATTAGTATTTTTATACTTATGTTATAATTATATTATCTCAAATAGTGGTACAATAAAACACGTGCAACATAAGTGCTTACCTACTATTGCACATAAATGTTCCGGTGAGAGATGATTGATATCAGCATATCTATTTAATCAATGCATTTTACTTTTAGCTATTATTTTTCTCAAGGGTTTTGCTCACATGAATCCTAAGATATCAGTTGTCCTAATAATCAAGTGATAGCAATCAAGAATGACTAGGATTTTGTTTATACCTCATCTCGACAATCCAACTGGTGGTCAAAGCAAGTACCAAATGGATCAAACTTTCATGGAAACATAATAGATAAGTATCACAAGACATTTGTTGGATAGGTTAAATTTCGACTGTAATGAATCAATACTAAGTGAGAAGTTGGAGATTGAAAAAGCAAGATACAATAATGACATAGATAGATCAAAGAATTAAAATCTGATTGTGATTAATTGTTATGCAATAGTACAAACCACAAGCCGAAGAACAACATAGTTTGGTTTGCAGTTATAATGCAAAAAAGCGAACTGTCAAAACCACTGAAGATGGACAATGTAGATAGTTACAAGAATCAATAGTTGTGTTACAATTATTTTATTGTCAGTATAAAAAATAAATTTGTAGTTTGCATAAGAGACTATTTTAACAATCTAAATAAATATATTTTATTTTATTTTATCTTAGTTCTCAATCTATCTATAGTTTCTATCCTAGGAGTCACAATAATTTGGAATCATTATTATCATAGTTAGTGCTACACCTCTACCCCTACCCAGATTTATCTCCTTCAAACTCTAACATGATGGTTGTTAAATTTCTTGAAGGTCAAGACATCTGGATCCATGCTATTCTCTATTATCCTTTTAATCACCATCTTTTCGGTTGATTCAATGTTATTGGCATGCTTGCACATATATCTGTCATTGCCTGCCATTAGACTTATGCCAATAAGGTGGTGAGAGAGCAACTCAGTGGTAAACAGATCTTAATTTGTCAGAACGGGAATAGGGTTGCTTGCTTTAAGCGATCATCTCTCTCTAGTTTCTTTTTAATCAACAGGCTATAGTGATCATTTCTGGCATTAATGAAGCTTCTTGTATTTTGTCTGATGTCTATGCTGACTATATGTGAAGGCCCGGCCTAGCCGGTTTACTTGGCTGGCCTGTCTGTTAAGGTAGTTACTAGATAAGGACTGGAACAGGAAAAAATAAATCTCCTATTCCATGTGATAGAAGCCCCACTGCTTCTTTCTCTCGATGCTCCCTTTCTCTCCCTTGTTCTCCTTCTTCCATGCTCTCTTCCACTCTCCCTCTCTCGCTCGCTCTGTCCCTCCCTCTATCTCTCTCTCTCGCACGCTCCTCCCTCCCCAACATCTTCTCTCCCCAAGCCCTCTCTCTCCACGTTCTCACTCCCTTCCCTTGCTACGTGTGCATGTGTGTTGTGTGAGTGCGAAACAGAGAAGGAAAATAGAGGAAGAGGAAAACAAGAAGAAGAAGAAGAAAGAGAGAAGAAAGAAAGAAAAAGGAGGGAGAAATCTCTCTTTCTCTATCTCTCTCCCTCCCATGTTTCCCTCTCTCTCTCTCATGTGTGTGTTATGTGAGTGAGAAACAGAGAAGAAAAATAGAGGAAAGGAGGAAAATACTACAAAAAACTAGACTACTAGTGATGGCTAATTGCCATCGCTAATAGTCATTTTACCGTCACTAATAGCACGCCGTCGCTAAAAATCTGATGGAAATAACCTCGTCGCTAATTATCATTATTAATGATGGCAATTCTCCATTGCTAATAATGATAATTAACAATGATATTAGCGACAAATGCCATCACCAATAATTTTAATTTTTTTCTTAATTAAAGTGTTAAAAAACTATTAACGATGAAAGTTATCATCGCTATTACCATTGCTAATAGTTTTTTAATTTTTTAATTAAAATTTTAAAAACCTATTAGTGATGGTAGAGCCATCGCAAATGCAGTCGCTAATAGTTTTTATTTTTTTAAAAAAATTATAATTAAATATTTTCAAACTTATTTTATAATTATTTTTAAAAATTTATTATAAATAAAATAATAATTATTTAACATAATCATAAATAAAAAATTAATTATATTATATTAAAAATATAAATTTTATAATTTTATAAATTTATACTGCCTTATAAGTTTAGAAATTACATACATATCAAAAAAAAATCATATAAGATCCTCCTCGTTGTCCTCTTCATCCTCTTACTCCTGTACATCCTCTCCAGCAGCTAGTGGATGAGAGCTGAATGTTCTAACATTTTATAATGAAAAAAAATAAAATATTATTAATAAATTTTGATACAAAAATATATATATCAATACAGAGACGTATATTTCGATATACTACTTCAATTCTTCAACAAATTATTCTTACACATTTTATTCGATAATATGGAGCTATAAACACCTTCGATCCATCGTTTGGATGGTTAGATTAAATTTTTAGCCCCTTAGGCTTGAAGCTTTTAAATATAAAAATTTAAAATAAATAAAAAAAATTATTAATAGACTTACTTGTTGTGATGGTTGTGACAACAAATCCAACTGATTGCACAGATGCAAATCCCGAAGAATCTCAACGACCGTATCACAGTTGGCATCTCGAAAGCTCTGAGGTCACTAGCTTCAAAGCCCCTCCACGACCTCCTCTACACACTACAAGAATATTGAGTATTAGCGATAGCTAATTTGCTATCGCTAATAACCCTTTTTCCCGATGACAAATAGCAATCAAGAAATCTGCTATCATAAAAAATAAAAAAATTATTAGTGATGGCATTTTTGGATTTTAGCGATGGCAAGACGAGTTGCTAATAATAAGTAATTATTTTTTAATTTGGTTCTAATACTATTAGTGATGGAAAATTATTATTAGAGATGGCAACAAGCTGTCGCTAATACTAAAGTAATTTTATTTTTTTTAATTTGGTTAAAAGATTATTAACAATGAAAAATAATTATTAGCAATGGTTTTTTCCATCACTAATACTGAAGTAATTTTTTTAAAAATTTGGTTGTAAGATTATTAGCGACGGAAGTAAGTTATTAGCGACGGCAATAGCTGTCACTAATATTAAAGTAATTTTATTTTTTTTAATTTATTTGTAGGATTATTAGCGACGGAAAAGTATTACTAGCGAGCCTTCGGCTACCTTTCCGAGCCTTGAGCCTGCCTCCCCCAGGCCCCCTCTCCGAGCCCCCAGTTGCCTCCCTAAGCCCCCGGCCTGCCTCCCCTCGATGGCCTCCCCGAGCCCCCAGCCCGCCTTCCCCCTGCTTTCCTCTTTCCTCCCCCGCCCCCCTCACCTTCTTCTCTTGCCATGATGCAGCACCGCCTCCGTGACGCAGCACCGCCTGCATGGGTTTGGTGAGTATTAGCGACGGCGGTGGTGACGGCTGTATAGCAGTCACCAAATATCATTATTTTAAATTTTTTAATATTTTTAAATTAATATTTATGTGATTTAGTTAAATTATATTTAATATTTAAATTAAATAATAATATTTAATTAAATTTAGTTAAATTAGTTTTGAAGTAGTTAAATTAGTTTCAAGGCTGCCATGTGTTAGCAAACGTTAAGGAAACCTCCTAAGAGGCTCTGGTACATGATTTCATCAAGAAAGTAGTACTCACCAGAGGGGCAGTACTCACCGGAGGGGAGGAGGCAAAGGATAGGGAGGAGAAAGCAGCTACGACAGCCATAGTGGAAGAGAGAGAAAGAGAAGAGAATAAAATAAGCAGTTCTTGGCAGCTAGATTTATAAGGGAGAAGAAAATCAAGACCTATCTGTAGCTAAGAAGCTAAACCCCACAAATGCATCTAGAATATATATTCAACTTTAAAACTATATACTCGATTAGATTTTATGAACATAACTTCTTTAACGTTGTCCTTCATCATTGGTAGATGGTGCACCACAACAGACCTATCCCTAGACCCATCAACCAATATCGATCCTCCATCAAAGAGATCATCAGACTCTACAAAATATCGAGCATGAAAAGTAGCTAGATGTGCATAATATACTAAGGAAACTATGCAAGAAAAGATGTTATGTAAGAAAGTAGACGAGCACGAGAGTAGGTACAAATTAGCAAGTATAAAACTTGCAACGGAAAGGGTTATTAGTGACGGCTTTTAGTGACGGTGTTTCTACTATCACTAATAGTCCATATTATCGATGGAAGACTGACTATTAACAATGGTAAAAATCATCGCTAATAAATTTAATATTTTTTTAAAAAATTTTGATTATAATTATAATTAAATTAATTAATTATCAATGGTTATTAGTGATGGTTATATTTACCGTTGCTAATAATTTTGAAAAAATCATTTAAAAAATTATGAAAAATTATTTTTTTCTAATAAAAGTATTAGCGACGGCTCTAGTGAAGGAATCACCGTCACTAATACTTTTACCGATGGTATTAACGATGGTCACTTTGACATTGCTAATACTCTGCCTCATTTACCATCCAAGGGGGAAAAAATTTTCGCTCGTGCGTGCCTCATCCTATCCCCTTCCCACGATTCTCCTCTCATCAGCATCGAATCCCCCCCAACTCCCCTTTCCTCCCTCCCCACCCTATCCCTCCGGCATCCCGCGGCCCCTAGCCTGCATCCCTCCACACCCCGACCCCATCAATCTCGATGTTGCCGACCAGAGCCCATGTCCCTCCACGCCCACGACTGCCCCGACCCCGCTGGCCCCAACATCACCGGCCTGACCTCTCAGCCTCGAGTCCGCATCCCTCTACGTCCGCAGCTGCCTCAACCCTGCCAGCTGCGACATCGTCGGCCCAACCCCACAACCCTTGCCTCATCGCCCCCAACCTATGGCCCTACCCTACCAGCCTGAACCCACAGCCCTGACCCATGCTGTCTTCCCACGGCCCCATCCCCGTGCCTTCATTTCTGCGGCTGCATCCCTGAGCCATTTTCCCAGCCTCGCTGGCCTGACCCCACTACACCTGCCCCATCGATCAGAGCCCGCGGCCCCAATCCTGTGGCCCCTGCCCTGCCAACCCAACCCCATGGCCCCGTCCCCGTGCCCTCATCTCCATGGCCGCATCTTCGAGCCGACGTCCCGTCCCCTAGCCGTCTGCTTGCTGTTATGAGTATTAGTGACGACATTAGTGACGGCTAATGCCATCACTAAAAGTTAATTTTTTTAATTTAAATTATGTTAATTAAGTATAATTAGGTATCAAAAACTAATTAATTAAATATTAATTTAATTAATTAATTAGATAATTAATTAATTAATTAATTAATTAGAAGTACGGGGACTTGTGTGTAGGCATGTAGAGTGCTCAGATCAAGGGAAGGTGCCGGGCAGCATTGCAAACATGGGATTGGGGCGTGCCCTGCGCGCTCAAGCCTCGGATCCCAGCTAACATCCAAGACATGCAGCCCCTGCATGTTCTGTGCACTCAAGCTGAGAGAAGGTGTCGATCAACATTGCGAACATGGAGCTGGGGCATGCCCTGCATGCTCAGGCCTCGAGTCCCAACCAGCATTCAAGGCATCTAGCCCTCACGCACCTTGCACGTTCAAGCTGATAGAAGGTGCCGAGTAGCATTGCAAACACAAGATCGAGATGTGCCTTGTTAGATTTATGCCCTAGAAGCCAATTGTTGGCTGACATATTTTATATTTTTAAAGCTTAATCTTGTACTTGAAATATTTTTATTATCAATAAAGGACTTTTTTATTCCAATCATGTTTATGTCTATGATTTATCTTAAAAAATAATAAAGATGATTTTTATATATTCTTAAAGGGTTAAGAATTTGAGACATACATTAATTAGTAGTTAATTTTTAAATACTCTCGATCAAAGGATCATCACGAAGGACCATGATGAATCCACTCAAGATTGATGCACAGTTCACCTCCCTTATGGGCAGATGAGTCTCGGATCTGCAATGTAGGGACACTGGGGTGAGGGTGCAGGTGGTTGTTAGAGAATAACTTGCACTGAGCGTGACCAACACAAGAAACTATATGGATGTCTACTCACTCATCAATGATCTTCTCGATACCGTAATGGTGTGAGTGATCTTTTGACCTGCGGTATCATTGGCTATTTACAGCGAGGCTACTAAGTTTGACTGTACATTTTCTTGATCCCTAGCCATTCGGATTCTTGCTGTATATATTAGCTTCAGTAGATTCAGATTCGCCGTTTGGAGTAGGATGGATCTAGATGAAATCTATTGACCTTGGTAGAAAAAGAAAAATCTAATGCAATTTACGAGACTGAGTTCAGAAAGTCTTTGGTTCATACTTTTAATCTACTAGATTATCACTATATACTACTAGGTGTCACTGATCGATTGTGGGATTCATCGAGCGTTGTCTTGATGATCGATATGAAGGAAAAACTATCTTTTTTCTGTGTAGGATCTTCCAGATTTCACCAAATTTGGGATGGAATAAATTAAAATTTTTTATCCTATGCTACTTCAGATCTAATGTCTGTTAGATCTAATTTTATTATCTGATATTTAAAATCTAAAATTAAATCTAAAACTATGATGAAAGAAGAAGTACCTCAAGGGTAATCTAATTACCCTGCAGATGATCTCAACACAGTCCGAAATTCTGATGTAGCCATGCAAGCGCCTGGCCTCTACCAGTATCCACTTGGGTAGGATCTGGAACATCTTTTCCTCATGAATCTACACTCCAAAAATCAAATCTAAATCTGATTAGGAAGATCTTCAAAAATCTTCCTGAAGTTGGAGCAGCAGCCCGTCGAAGAAGTCCTGCAACCTTCCTGTTTCAGGCATCACAACGCCTTTTTCTTGCACTAGATGAACGTCCAACTCCTTGGACGTGAATAGGGGAGAGAGGAGAGTAGGGAGGATGTGGAGAAGAGGGGAGGGGGTGGCAGCTATTGGGTTTTTTGCATAAAATAACTTCTACCTCGAAACCCTAGGCGCAGTAGGATTTATATAGACCCTGTATGCTGCGCAGTGCCACATCATTCAACCAATCAAAAAATTTCAATAAATTTTGAAAAAATTTTGATTGATGGAGTGATGTGATCTGATCACATCAGATAAGAACCCCACCCTCTCTCCTAAGTTGGTGCCAACATTGGATAAGCTCAAAGAGATATGGTGCCCAAGAGTCCATGTTGATCAAGACTCCTCTTGATCTCATCCATTTGGGGCGCCCACTTAATCCAATTGGGCTCATGCCATAATCTGATTATGGCACCTAATTTGATGTGATTTTGGTATGTGGACACTCCACAATAAATCCTCCAATAAATTCTCTTCAGTTTAAGACCCATATGTCAACTTTTGACAGATGTCCTAAAATGAAATTGGCAGGTGCTAGGAATTAGCAGGTGTTGTCTTAAATTCATCTCATGAATTAAAACAAGCCTTTTTTGAGTTGGACAAGCTTTATTTAGACTGAGAAAAATCTTTTCAAGGTTCTCTGGATGAGCCAGATCATATTTAGCTTAGTAGAGACAGAAAAGATTACATGAGGAGAAAGTTAGGCTCAATCATGTGCTAGCACGATTTTCTTGAACCTAATTGGATCTTATCCAAATTAATTGAGCTAGCTCAATTGATGACATCCATATCCTAACCCTTGTTTGTGTGATCTAGTTAGGTTCAATTCTGTATGGTAATGAGATATGTCATGATCTCATCATCGACATCATCGAAACTCCTTTCGATGGACCAAAATTCTTCTAATTCAGACAATTAGAATGATTGATCATCAATATCATTCTAATTGCTCTCAAAATCCACCAGTGACACCTAGCAGTATGTGGTGGCAACCCATCAGAACTGAAGATGAACCTCTCGGTGCAGCTACCTATGTGATTGAGTTCTTCTATCATGAGTCCCGACTGAATTAGGGTTAATGTGAACTCATCAAACCCAACATCAGTCATATGAATCAATCAATCGATCCGAGTCTGATGTAAAACCTTAATGGAAAACTCTTTTCCATTATTTCACTCTGCCATGGCCATGGGCTTAAGGACTCGATCTTTTGATCATCATAGGACTACTCTTCTCATCTATCGAGGTTGATACATCCCTTTTTGGTGCGATCTGGTTCCTACAATGAACATGCTACAGCCAACATACACCTCAAGGTTCCGAATGGCTAGAAGACCGAGTTATGGTGTAGTCAAACTATAACACACTCAAGGTAAACCATTGATGCACCTCAGATCAAAGAACTAGACACACAACTGCAGCATCGAGCTAGTCATCGATGAGAAGGTAGACTTCCTTACGATTGCTCGAAGTGGTCACGCTCAGTACTCTCGTTCTCAACAAATATCTGTACTCTCGCTCTGGTGTTTTCACACCGTAGACTCAAGACACATCTACCTTAAGGAAGCGATCGTACACCAACCTTCCAGATCGATCACCATCCTCGTGATGATCCTATGGTCAGGAGTTGTTTATGAGTTAGTTATGTAAATTCATGCCTTAAATTTTCAACTCTTGAAAATATGAATTAATATTTTCACTAACTCAAAGGATGTATCACAGACACAATGTACACAATGTGATAGAAGAATAACCCTTTTATTCATTTATAGTCAAAATTATAAATTTGCCTTTAGATCTGTACAGGAATGTGTCAGCCGATCTGGCCTCTAGGGCACACATCTAACAAACTCCCACTTGACCTAATGCCAATTGGCTACATATCTAAGTCCCATCTTCTCAAGGTGGGCTTTGATCTTTTGTTGGCCTAATGGCTTAGTCAGCGGGTCTGCCACATTGTCTGTGGAGTCGACTCTCTTGATCTCGACATAACCTTTTTTGAGGTAATCATAGATCAGATGAAATCGCCACTCGATGTGCTTGGACTTCTGGTGAGACCTTGGCTCCTTAGCTAGGGCTATGGCACCGTTATTGTCGCAGTAAAGAGGGATGGCATCCGATGACATCACTCTAAGCTCTACGGTAAATTTCTTATACCAGAATACCTCCTTCGCAGCTTCCGATGCAGCAATATACTCTGCCTCCATGGTGGAATCTGCAATCACCGTCTGCTTGAAACTCTTCCAGCTGACTGCACCACCATTGCAAATAAACAGACTCCCAGATGTCGACTTTCAATCATCTATATCAGACATAAAATCTGAGTCTGTATACCCTGAATCTGGAGTTCTTCATTCTCAAAGACTAGAAACATATCCTTAGTCCTTCTCAAGTACTTAAGGATACATTTCACAGAAGTCCAGTGCTCTTCGTCTGGATTCGACTGATATCTGTTTGTGACACTCACAGCATGGGCTATATCAGGTCGTGTACATAGCATGGCATACATGAGGTTCCCTATTACCGAAGCATAAGGGATCTTGCTCATGCGTTCAATCTCCTCAGGTGTGCTAGGGCACATCTTCTTGGAGAGATGAATGCCATGTCTAAAAGGTAATAAACCTCTTTTGGAGTTTTCCATGCTAAATCTTTTTAGCACCTCCTCTATGTACATCTCCTGTGAAAGTCCGAGCATCCTATTTGGTCTATCTCTATAGACCTTAATACCCAGTATAAAGGATGCCTCTCCTAGATCTTTCATAGAAAACTCCTTAGACAACCATACTTTGACTGAGGTCAACATGGAAATGTCATTCCCAATTAGGAGGATGTCATCCACGTACAATGCGAGGAAGACAACTGCGCTCCCACTGATCTTTTTGAACACACATGGTTTCTCCTTGTTCTTGATGAAACCAAATATTTTGATCACATCATTGAAACGAGTATTCCAACTTTGAGATGCTTGCTTAAGTCCATAAATGGACCTTTGCAGCTTGCAGATCTTGTGATCATCATCACTGGATGTGAAACCAAGCGACTGTTCCATATAGATATCTTCCTCAAGATGTCCATTTAAGAATGTCATTTTCATATCCATCTGTCATATTTCATAATCGAAATAGGCTACAACAACAAGCAATGTGCGGATGGATTTTAGCATGGCTACGGGTGAGAAGGTATCCTGATAGTCAATACCTTCACACTGACTATAACCTTTCGCTACGAGCCTAGCCTTGAATGTCTCCACATTCCCATCTGCACCTATTTTTCTCTTGAAGATCCATTTACACCTAATAGGTACAATATCTTCAGGTGGATCTACCAAGGTCCAGACTTGGTTTAAGTGCATCGAGTCAATTTCTGATCTCATTGCCTCTAACCATTTCTCGGAGTCGATATCTGATATCACCTTGTCATAGATCTTGGGATCATCACCATGAGCCCCATTTCCCGTGAGGAACATTTTCTCTACATCCTCTTGTATAGTACCTAAGTACCTTTCAGGAGGACAGAAAACCCTAGTCGATCTACGAGGTGAAAGAGGTTGTGTTAGGACTGGTTCTGATTGATTTGGTTTCTCAGGTTCTTTAGCTCGTTGCTCTTGGGAGACATTCTCCTTGAGCTTAATTATTCTTCCGATGCCACCATCTTGAATAAGCTATTTTTTAAAAAAAATAGCATTTCGACTCACAATCACATTGTGGTCTTCCGAAATATAGAAATAGTATCCTAATGACTCTTTAGGATATTCTATGAACCGAGCTCTAAAAGACCTGAACCCTAACTTGTCCGCCTGCTGTCTCTTGACATGAGCCGGACAATCCTAAATTCTGAGATGATTCAGACTTGGCTTTTTATCATGTCATATCTCATACGATGTGGTAGGAACGATTTTAGAGGGAACCCTATTCAATACATAAATTGCTGTCATGAGATAATGTCTCCAAAGAAACTCAGGGAGGTCCGTGAAGCTCATCATGGAACGGACCATATCTAATAGGGTTCGATTTCTCCATTCTGAAACCCCATTGAGTTGAGACATTCCAGATGGAGTCCATTGAGAGACTATGCTATTGTCCTTAAGATAGTCTAAGAACTCCTGACTAAAGTATTCACCTCCTCGATCTGATCGAAGAACCTTAATGGGCTTTTCTGTTTGTTTTTCTACCTCATGTTTGAATTCTTTGAACCTTTCAAAGGCTTCAGACTTGTGTTTCATAAGAAACACATACCCATACCTAGACATATCATCGATAAAGGTTATGAAGTAGACATAGTTGTCTCTAGCCAGCACATCAAATGGGCCGCACACATTCGTATGTACTAGGGCAAGTAGGTCTGTGGCCCTTTCTCCATGTCCCATAAAAGGGAACTTGGTCATTTTGTCTTGAAGGCATGATTCACAAATTGGATATGACTCGAAAGTCAACAGACTCAATAGTCCGAATTTTTTCAATTTGTTAACCCTGTCTTCCACTATATGATCTAGCCTTAGGTGCAACAGATACCTATTATTTAGACTATCTCTAGGCCTTTTAATTCTTATGGCATTCACATTTTGCTCGATATTAAATACAGATACATCAACATGTAACTGATAGAGACCGTTAATGACAAAACTATTTGTAACTTTATTATTTTCATAAAAAATATTACAATGGTCCTTATGAAAGCTAATCACATAGCCTTTTTGTGCTAAACATGAAATAGAAATCAAATTCCTGCTTGCTGCAGGCACATAATCCTATCGGTAATCGCAGAGGGTAGGTTCCCATGGCCACAGCAGCAACTCTTGCTCTATTTTCGATGCGTAGGATCATCTTCCCATCCCTCAGCCTCCTGCTCTCCTCAAAACCTTGCATAGAAGTGCATAAATGAGCACTAGAACCAGAGTCAAGCACCCAATTGGATGCAGAAGAAATCGTAAGATTAGATTCTATAACGAGCATACCTCCAGAATGACCATCCTTCTTGTTCTTCAGGGTGGCCAGATACTGAGAACAGTTCCGCTTCCAATGGCCATCTAATTGGTAGTGGAAATATTTTTCCTTATCAGCAGCCTTCTTCTTCGGTTCTATCTTTTTCTTTTTCCCATCAACCTTCTGCTTCTTCGCAGACTTCTTCTTCTTTCCAAAAAACTTTCTTTTGGTAGAAGTCCGCTCCACAGTAAGAACTGAGCTTTTTGAACCCTTCATAGAAAGTTCAGCCATAATCAGCATGTTCATTAACTCGACCAAGGTACACTGCATCTTATGCATATGAAAGCTCATGATGAACTGACCATATGCATCAGACAAGGACTGAAGGATCACATCAATCTGAAAATCCCTGTCTAAGATGATACCGAGCTTCTCAAGCTCCTCAAGGTCCTTGATCATTGTCAAACAATGATCTTGGACTGACTGCCCATCATGCATCTTGGCCTTAAAAAGTCTTTGACAGACTTGATACTTGGCCGCGCGACTCTGTTCACCAAACAACTCTTATAGGTGAGCCAACATTTGATGGGTAGTCAAAATATTTTTATGTTGGCACTGCAAGTCATCAGACATTGCACCCAACATGTAGTACTTTGCTTTGTTATCATCATCCATCCACTTTTCCAGAGACGCTCTCTGTTCAGCAGTTGGACGTGCTGGCATGGCAGGTGGGTCCTGGTCTAAGACATGAGTCAATTTTTCAGAACCCAGAATAATTCTGTAGTTCCTTAATCAGTCCTTAAAATTTGATCCAATCAGTCTATGGGTGTCTAGAATTTTGGTCAGGGGGTTTGAGGCAGACATATTTCCTGTAGAGAGTCAAAAGTTTCTAGTTAGATTTTGTAATCAGACTCAACCAATTTGTTTAGGGTTTTCATTTTAAACAAATTAGGCTCCCACTATTTTCTCAGATCCCTACACTCTCTGGATAGAGATGTGAAAATCTCCATGATTAGTGATTTCTAGTGGGTGGTGCGGTCTCACCGACTGGCTCATCACCTCACCTAACAGTTATTGGTGATGGGTCAACCGATGAGTGGACAACTCTTGTCCAATGATTCTCTAATCATGGTGCACCTAAAACTTGGTCTCTAATTCATGAAGCTCACCGTATCCAGAATATTGCTCCAATCCTTAGTTAAGCCACACCCACCATTTGCACGAACTAGATTCCTGATTGGATCTCTCACCGTATCTGAAATATTGAGCCCAACCCATCCTCTAATCCGTAGCATCCAATGCCTAATGGATATAATTGCATCTTCTCGGTGCAACTGAGCCACTGTAACCAGTCGAGAACAATCAACCCCGGAAAGGGCCCGTACATCCACAATGGTGGAAGACCTTGAACTTAATATTTTCTTAGAAAGATTTGATTTAGGTCTCATTAAACTAGACTTGACATAGTCATAACAATTATGACTAACCTAGTGGCATGGGTCAGTTCGAATTGTTAGCCACCTCAAATCAGAATTGGATCGACACATATGGCCAGGTAAGTGAGACCGGTGGAAGGGATATGCCATTAACTCGATAAGAATGCATTTGAGTCGAGTAGCTCCCAATTAAAAACCATTCGGTCGCATCTGTCCAACTTACCTTAGACACCAAATTGTCGAACCAGAATTAATTGGGTTAGCCTGCAATCCAGACTCTAACCACTGAGCTAAATTAGGTCTTAACTTGATCGAGTCACATCCAAATGTGATTCGACCTTGATCCAGACTTAATCCTATTAGGTTGGTCAATTATTAGCTTTCATGATCCCACCTAACTAATTCTTGATTCGGTTTGATCAACCGCTAGACCTAATTGAGCTACGCAAGCCCAAACCCAATTTTATGAAAATATCTTAGATCTGAAATTCTCAATTTTAGATCTAACTTAATTTCATAAGCTTAATTCATTAATTAAGTTTGGGTTCATAAACAAAGCATGTAAAATAAATCCTAGGGTTTCAGGATCTAGGGTTTTACAGAAAAATAAGTTTTGATTTCTGATTAAGGATGAACGTGCGGCACCCCTACACGTCATATGAACACCCCATTGAATGGGAAGAGAGGGTCTTAAAATCCTACTTGGTTCTTATGATCGGACGGTCATGAGGAACACCTTAATCAGAAATATAAATTTAACTACAAAACTAGTTAGATCTAAATTTACATATCATATACACAATTTAAGATCTAACTAATACATGCTTTGCATACATCTCATATATCAAAAATTGATCTAATTAACATGGCTTTTTGATCTGATACATCATATGTAATATCTAAAAAATAGAATTTAAATTGAACTATTCAAAATAAAAACTATTCTAGACAAGTTACAGAACAGTTCTACAACTAGTCTAGGCATGCATCAGATCAATTTTAAGTAACAATTAAAAATTTATTTTCTATTTTTTGATCTAATTATAATATTTATAACATCAAAAAAATAGAGAATAAATTAGATCTAATTCATATTTTAATCTCATTAAAATATAAAACTACAAAACTAGTTATAGATCAAACTATTCCTAGTCTAGTCATGCATCTCATGCATGTTAGATCTTCTTAGATTTAATTTTAAATATTTTAATTTTAGATCCTATCATATCTGATGTGATATCTAAAATCTTTAATATTAGATAAATAAAAATTAAAATCAGATCTAAATTAGATCTGAAATAGAGCCAACAACCTGGCTTTGATACCAGTTGAAGAAAAAATTACCTTTTTCCTGTGTAGGATCTTCCAGATTTCATCAAATCTAGGATGGAATAAATTAAAAATTTTTATCCTATGCTATTTGAGATCTAATGTCTGTTAGATCTAATTTTATTATCTGATATTTAAAATCTAAAATTAAATCTAAAACTATGATGAAAGAAGAAGTACCTCAAGGGTAATCTGATTACCCTACAGATGATCTCAGCACAGTCCGAAGTTCTGATGTAGTCACGCAAGCGTCTAGCCTTTACTAGTATCCACTTGGGCAAAATCTGAAATATCTTCTCCTCACGAATCTACACTCCAAAAATCAGATCTAAATCTGATTAGGAAGATCTTCAAAAATCTTCCTGAAGTTGGAGCAGCAGCCTGTCGAAGAAGTCCTGCAGCCTTCCTGTTCCAGGCATCACCATGCCTTTTCCTTGCACCAGATGAACGTCCAACTCCTTGGATGTGAAGAGGGGAGAGAGAAGAGCAGGGAGAACATGAAGAAGATGGGAGGGGGTGGCATCTATTAGGTTTTTTGCATAAAATAACTTCTACCTCGAAACCCTAGGCGCAGCAGGGTTTATATAGACCATGTATGCTGCGCAGTGCCACATCATTCAACCAATCAAAATTTTCAATAAATTTTGAAAAAAATTTGATTGATGGAGTGATGTCATCTGATCACATCAGATAAGAACCCCACCCTCTCTCCTAAGTTGGCGCCAACATTGGATAAGCTCAAAGAGAGATGGTTCCCAAGAGTCCATGTTGATCAAGACTCCTCTTGATCTTATCCATTTGGGGCGCCCACTTAATCCAATTGGGCTCACGCCATAATCTGATTATGGCACCCAATTTGATGTGGTTTTGGCATGTGGACACTCCATAAAAAATCCTCCAATAAGCCCTCTTAAGTTTAAGACCCATATGTCAACTTTTGACAGATGTCCTAAAATAAAATTGGCAGGTGCCAGAAATTAGCAGGTGTTGTCTTAAATTCATCTCATGAATTAAGACAAGCTTTTTTTGAGCTGGACAAGCTTTATTTAGACTGAGAGAAACTTTCTCAAGGTTCTCTGGATGAGCCAGATCATATTTGGCTCAGTAGAGACAGAAAAGATTACATGAGGAGAAAGTTAGGCTCAATCGTGTGCTAGCATGATTTCCTTGAACCTAATTGGATCTTATCCAAATCAATTGAGCTAGCTCAATTGATGACATCCAGATCCTAACCCTTGTTTGTGTGATCCAGTTAGGTTCAATTCTGTATGGTAATGAGATATGTCATGATCTCATCATCGACATCATCGAAACTCCTTTCGATGGACCAGAACTCTTCTGATTCAGATAATTAGAATGATCGATCATCAATATCATTTTAATTGCTCCCAAAATCCATCAGTGACACCTAGAAGTATGTGATGGCAACCCATCAGAACTGAAGATGAACCTCTCGGTGCAGCTACCTGTGTGATTGAGTTCTTCTATCATGAGTCCCGACTGAATTAGGGTTAAGGTGAACTCATCAAACCCAACATCAGTCATATGAATCAATCAATCGATCCGAGTCCGATGTGAAACCTTAATGGAAAACTCTTTTTCATTATTTCACTCTGTCATGGACATGGGCTTAAGGACTCAATCTTTTGATCATCACAGGACTACTCCTCTCATCTATCGAGGTTGATAGATCCCTTCTTGGTGCGATCTGGTTCCTACAATGAACATGCTACAACTAACATACTCCTCAGGGTTCTGAATGACTAGGAGATCGAGTTATGGTGTAGTCAAACTATAACACACTCAAGGTGAACCATCGATGCACCTCAGGTCAAAGAACTAGACATACAACTGCAGCATCGAGCTAGTCATCGACGAGAAGGTAGACTTTCTTATGACTGCTCGAAGTGGTCACGCTCAATACTCTCGTTCTCAACGAATATCTGTACTCTCACTCTGGTGTCTTCATACCGTAGACTTAAGACACATCTACCCTAAGGAAGTGATCGTACACCAATCTTCTAAATCGATCACCATCCTCGTGATGATCCTATGGTCATGAGCTATTTATGAGTTAATTATATAAATTCATGTCTTAAATTTTTAACTCTTAAAAATATAAATTAATATTTTTATTAACTCAAAGGATGTATCACAGACACAATGTACACAATGTGATAGAAGAATAACCCTTTTATTCATTTATAGTCAAAATTATAAATTTATCCTTAGATCTGTACAGAAATGTGTCAGCCGATCTGGTATCTAGAGCACACATTTAACACGATAATTCTTAAAAGATAGAGTTGAAAATATTCCAATCCATCCAAAAAGAGTTTCGATGATATTATGATGGATATCATAATATATCTTACTATCAAATAGAATGGAACCTACGGGATCGCACATTAACAGATTTAATCTTAAATTTACTAATTAGACTTATAAAGTTCTAATTAGGTTAGAATTTATTGAAATCCTATTAGGTTTAAGAGAATCATATTAGCACATGGTTAAACCTAATTCTTCTCAGGACTTCGATTGGATCAAGTCCATAGCCTTGAACCTAACCTAAATTCATTTAAGTTTAACTGGGTGCCTAATTGTGAGCCCAAGAGGATTGGATTAAGTTAATTAGTTGGTTAAATTATCTCCTCATTATCTCTTCATTATCTCCTCATTATCTCCTATTGTATGTGTGGAATTATTGGAAAGATGAGTGGCGCCTTTCTCCATTTTTGACAGGACCAAGGGGCGCCAACCTCTGGATAATGTAAGGGGGGCCTGCCCCCTCTTATGGATGGGCATGGAAGGAGAGAGAGGGGCCACACCACCTCTCTTGAGCCATGAAACACTAGGGGAGTGCCAAGTGTTGGTGCCCCACCTACATACTCTATTTGCAAGGGGCGCCCACTCAGATTTTCATATCTGACTGGGGTGCTCCATATACTTGCCAAAGTATACTGATATTCTACCAATTAAATCTGATTTTATTGAAAAAAATTAAATTAAAAAGATAAAATTTTTTATGAGATAAGGATGTACCTTTTTAAGTTAATTGGTTCCTAATTTGGATCAAGGAAGGGCCTATATAAAGAGAATATCTCTTAGGATTTCATAAGTTAGTTGTTTTTGATTAAAAATCAAATCTCTCTCTCTCTCCCTCTCTCCTCTCTATGCCACACCCTCTCTCTTCTCTTTCCAATGCCTAAAGGTTGGGCGTCCCACCCTTCTACATGCCAAGGTTAAGGAGATCTTCTACAGCGAGGAATGAGGAGAAGAAAGCTGCAGTTCAAGAGTTGAGTTCGCAGTCAAGATTAAAACGTTGATCAAGGTTCTGAAGGGCTGAGATCATACTTAGAGAAGATGGATCTACGATGTGAAGAAAGATTCAAGGTTGATCCCAGTGGATACCTGTAGAGGCCGGACACATGTGTGGCTCGAGAAACTTCGAATCTGAGATCATCGATTGTGGTGAATTCTTACCCATGCAAAGCTATTGAGATTTGATCTCATCCTTAATTTTATTTTTTAGATTATATGCATGCTTAGATTATACTTAGATATGATCTAATGTATGTGAGGTTAAAGGATTTAACCTGATTATTTTTCTGCTGCATTTGTAAAGATTTTTGAAATATATATATGCACCCTACCCAACTTTCTAATAGTGGTATTAGAGCCAGATTTTTAAAGACATATATAACCTAATTTTTATCTTAGATTTGAAAATATTGATGATTTAAAATGGATCTTGTGCTGATATAAAGTTGTCCTGGTATAGAGTTTATCCTCTATATTGTAAAGATTGTCCTAGCATAAGATTGATCGATTTTGAAAAATATTTTTGAAGTAATTAAATAGTAATTAAATCAATCTTTTAGATTTAAAAATTAGCATATATGATATATCTTATTTTATGTTTAGATCTAAAATTAGAATGATTAAAAATTTACATCAAACTGGTATAAAATTGTTCTGGTATAGGATTTATCCCCTTTATTGAAAAGATTATCCTAGTTTGATGTGAATCAATTTTTTGAAAAATATTTCAAAATATTTTAATCATTATTTTAGATCTGATTATACATATATTTGATATATATGTTTTTAGTTTTAGATCTAAAATTTGATGTATATATGATGCATATTTTAGTTTAGATTTGAAACTACATATATGTGATATATGATATTAGGTTTATATCTAAAATAGTTTCAAGATCATAAGTCACTAATGCATGCAATGAAATATACTCTAAAAATTATTTTTAGATCTGAAATTATGTTGTTGCATGTGGGTATGGATTGAACAAATTAGATCTAGTGATCAAACTATAATTAAGGTCAAATTGATTAGATCAGGCTAGAACCTGTTGTCAATATTGAGCAGTTGATTGAACCTAATCAATGGTTGATTAGAATTAGATCTAAAGGGCTCAAAATCAAGTTTAGTGATAGTTGATCACATCGATTCATATTTTGATGTGAGTTGATTGACTCAAGATCAAATTTGGCTCAGTGGTTTGGATCCATTTCACTAGGTTAACCTAATCGATTCTAATCAATCAATTTGGTATCTAAGGTAAGTATTTAGATTGTGATTATTTAATTGATTCCATTGTCTGATCTAATCAATTTTAATTGGTGTCTAAAGAAAGCAACAGGGGGACCCCCACTCATCTTAACTAATCTGACCATCTTGAAAGATTCAGTTTCGTGTTATGTTACTTGTTGACTCGAGTTCATTCGTACCAACTAAGCTGGTTAGACATATTGATGTACTGATCTGAATTTGATCAGTCGAATATCAAATCTGCTGATTTAAAAGAGAACTAAATCTAAATCTCCTCACTAAATATTAAGTCTAGAGATCTTCCATCATTGTAGAGATGCGGGTGCCTTCCTGACGTTGATCGTTCTCGACTGATTACAGTTGTTCGGTTGCATCAAGAAGGTACAACCACTCTATTGACATTTGATGTCCCAAGGTAGAGATGGGGTTGGGTCCAATCACTGTTAGGTGAGGATCTCAATGATGGCTTTATGTCCGCTAGTGAATGATGGGTCTGATTTAACTAAGAAATATGCCAATAACTATTAGGTGAGGCCACAGGACTTAGAGATCAAGCCCACTACATCTTGCTTAGTGAAGCAATGGATAAAGTGTTATCCACTCATTGATTTGTACTCACCAATAATTGTTAGGTGAGGTATATAAAGATTAATGGGACCGCAGTACCCACTTGAAATCTATCGTGTATAGGTTTTCGTTTCTCCACCCGAGGAGTGTGGAAGATTCGAGAAAATAGTTGGAGTTTTTGTTTGTTTTTAAAGTTTTTAAAACAAATAATTTTTTAAGTATAAATATCTAACTAAAAATTATTTTCTCTGTAGATAACCATGTCGAGTTCTAATCCCTTAGCCTGTATTTTCGATACCAATAGGTTGACTGGTACCAACTATAAAGATTGGCTCCAAAATTTGAGAATCATTCTCAGTTTCGAAAAACTCATCCATGTCCTTGATCAGGATGTGCCTATATTATTCTGCTCGTCCATCTCCTGATCAATGAGCCGCACTTGAGAAATGGATGGATGAGGATAACAAGGCAAAGTGTTATATTTTAGCATCCATATCTAATGATCTTCAGCAACAGCATGAAGATATGAGGACTGTCAGAGAGATGCTAACTCATCAATAAGAGTTGTACAGTGAGCAGAGTCACACAGCTCGCTTTGAGGTCTCTCAGAGATTTTTCAGAGCGAAAATACATGATGGACAGTCTGTCAATGATCATTGTTTGACAATGATCAAGGATATCGAGGAGCTTCAGAAGCTTGGTACGAACATGGTTAAGGAATTGCAGGTGGATCTGATTCTCTAGTCTCTTCCTGATTCGTATGGATAGTTCATCATGAACTATCATATAAACAAAATTGATAGCACTTTGTCCAAGTTATTGAACATACTGGTAACAGCAGAGGGCATCTTGAAGAGTTCAAAAGGTACAATTCTAACTATGGAACGGGCTTCCTCCAAAAGAAAGTCTTCTTTTAAGAAGAAGAAGAAGCGTGTGAAGAAGCAAAAGAACGAGGCCAAGCTCAAGAAGTAAGTTTTAAAGAAAGTTGACAATAAGAAAAAGTGTTTCCATTGCAACATCGAAGAACACTGGAGAAAGAACTATCTGGCTTACCTGACGACTGTCAAGAGTAGGAAGAAGGATGGGCCTTCTGAAGATATGTCTAAAATGCTCGTTATTGAAACTAATCTAATGATTTCCTCTTCTTCTAGTTGGATTCTTGATTCTGGTTCAAGTGCCCATTTGTGCACTTCTATGTAGAGTCTTGAAGAAGTGAGGGGGTTGAGGGAAGGCGAGATCACTCTTCGGATTGGCAATGAAGCAAGGGTTACTGCTGTGGTCGTCAGGACCTACCTTCTACGATTATCGTTAAGACTTAGTTTAATTCTTAAAGACTGCTATTATGTACCTATAGCCAGTAGAAATTTAATTTTTATATCTATGCTGGCACAAGATAATTATAATTTTTATTTCAATAAAGACATGTGTTCGATTTATTTCAAAAATAAAATTATTGTATGTGCTTTCTTGATTGACAGTCTTTATCATTTGCTTATGGATGCGAGTGTAAATATTAATGAGCAAATTGTGAATGTCATAGGATCTAAGAGATTTAGAGATAGGATAGCCAAAAATATCTATGGCACGTTAGGCTAGGCCATATTAAAGAGGACAGACTCAACAAACTGGAGAAAGATGATCTTCTCAGACCATTAACTTCTAAGTGTTATTCGATTTGTGAATCATGTCTTCAAAGAAAAATAGCCAAGCTGCCCTTTATGGGATAAGGAGAAAGAGTCACTAGATATTAGCCTTGGTACACACTAATGTGTGTGGTCTATTTGATGTACAAGTCAAAGGTGGCTATATCTATTTCATAATTTTTATCGATAATTATTCATGATATGGATTTGTGTATCTGATGCACCAAAAGTCTAAAGCTTTTAAAAAGTTCATAGAGTTCAGACATGAAGTAAAAAAATAGATCGAAAAATCCATAAAGGTTCTTCAATCAGATTGAGAAGGAGAATACCTTAGTAAGAAATTTTGGGTCTATCTCAAAGATAATGGTATAGTCTCACAGTGGACATCTCTAGGAATGCTTCAGCTCAATGGAATATTCGAAAGGAAGAATCGGACCCTATTAGATATGGTCCGATCTATGTGAGCTTCACAGACCTTTCTGTCTTTCTCTGGAGACATGCATTGCTTTCTGCGATTCATCTTTTGAATCAGATTTTCTCTAAATTTATTCTACTACACCATATGAGTTATGGCATGGTAAGAAGCCAACTCTTGGATATCTCAAGATTTGAAGATGTCCGATCCATATCAAGTGATAGCAGACGAACAAGTTAGAAGCTAGATCCTTTAGGGCTCGCTTTATAGGGTATCCTAAGGAAAGCATGGGATACTACTTCTATCTTTTTGAGGATTACAATGTGATTGTGAGCCATCATGCCGTCTTCTTAGAAAAAGAGTTTATCCAAGACGGAGGCAGTGGGAAGAAGATTAAGCTCGAAGAGAAAGTCTCTGAAGAGCATCGAGTCCAAGAACCTGAACCCAGTAATGAGCCAGTAGATGTGATATCTTCTCTACCTCATAAATCAAGTAGGATCTTCCATCCTCCTGAAAGGTACTTACGTATTTTTATAGAAGATTTAGAGAAAGCATTCCTTATAGGAGATAGGGATATTAAGAATGATCCCAAGACCCATGATGAGGCAATGTTAGATATAGACTTTGAGAAATAAATAGAGGTGATGAAGTCAGAAATTGACTCCATGCATTCTAACCAGATTTGGTCCTTAGTAGATCCATCTGAAGGTATTGTACCTATTGGGTGTAAATGGATTTACAAAAGAAAAATTGAGTCGGATGGTAAGGTAGAGACCTATAAAGCAAGGCTAGTCATAAAATGTTATAATTAACATGAAGGTATTAACTATCATAAATTTTTTTCGTCCGTAGCTATGCTGAAATCCATCTATATTCTGCTTGTGATATAGCAACTTTTTATGATCATAAAATTTGGCAGATGGATGTGAAAACTACCTTCCTAAATGGATATCTGGAGAAAGATATCCATATGGAGCAGCCTTTGGATTCACATCCAGTGATAGTGATCATAAGGCCTGCAAACTACAAAGATTCATATGTGAACTCAAGCAAGCATCTTGAAGTTGGAACACTCGCTTCAATAATGTGATCAAAAGATTTGATTTCATTAAAAATGAGGAGGAGCCGTATGTGCACAAAAAGGTCAGTAGGATGCTGTCATATTTTTTGTATTGTATGTGGATGACATCCTCCTAATTAGGAATGATATTTCCATGCTGACATCAGTCAAAGTATGGTTGTCAAAAGAATTTACCATGAAAGACCTAAGAGAAGCTTCCTACATTCTTGGTATAAAGATCTATAGGGATAGATCTAAGAGGATGATAGGACTCTCACAGCGAATATATATAGAGGAGGTACTAAAGAGATTCAGTATGAAAAACTCAAAGAGATGTCTTTTGCCCCTTAAACATGGCATTCATCTCTCCAAGAAGATGTATCCCGACACACCTGAGGAGATCCAGTGCATGAGCAAGATCCCATATGCTTCGATAATAGGGAGCCTCATGTAGAGCATGTTATGTACACGACCTGATATAGCCCTTACCATGAGTGTCACGAGCAGATATCAGATGAATCCAGGTGAAGAACATTGGATTGCTATTAAAAATATTCTTAAGTACTTGAGAAAGACTAAGGATTTGTTGTTGGTCTTTGGTAGAGGATCAGAGCTGAAAGTTAAGGGATACATCGATTCAGACTTTATGACTGATGTCGATGATAGAAAGTCTACATCGAGATATATCTTCTTGTATAATGATGGTACAGTTAGCTGAAAGAATTTCAAGCAGCCAATCATTGCAGATTCGATCATGGAAGTCGAGTACATCGCCGCCTCTGAAAGCTACTAAGGAAGTCTTTTAGTTCAAGAAATTTATTATGGAGTTGGATGTGATGCCATTAGATGCTATTGCACTGCAATGCGACAACAACAATGCCATAGCCCTTGCTAAGGAGCCCAGGTCTCACCAGAGTCCAAGCATATAGAGCGGCGGTTTCACATCATATGCAAATACCTCGAGAAGAAGTTCGTCAAGGTGCAGAGAGTCGACTCTATGCTAAACATGATGAACTCACTGACCATGCCTCTCGACCAGCAGAAGATCGAAGCTTACCTTGAGAAGATGGATCTTAGGTATATGATAAATTGGCTTTAAGTTAAGTGAGAGTTTGTTAGATTTGTACTCTAGAAGTCAATTGTTGGCTGATATATTTTATATTTTCAGAGCTTAATCTTATATTTGTAATATTTTTATTATCAATAAAGAGTTTTTTCATTTTAATCATGTTTATGTGTCCATGATTTATCTTAAAAATTAATAAAAATAATTTTTATATTCTTAAAGGATTAAAAATTTGAGACATACATTAATTAGTGGTTAATTTCTAAATGCTCTTGATCAAAAGATCATCACAGAGGATAGTGATCAATCCATTTGAGATCGATACACTGTTTACCTCCCTTGTGGACAGATGAGTCTCGGATCCACAGTATAGGGACACTGGGGTGAGGGTGTGGATAGTTGTTAGAGAATAACTTACACTGAGCGTGACCAACACAAAAAATCATATGGATATCTACTCATTCATCAGTGGTCTTCTCGATACTGCAGTGGTGTGAGTGGTCCTTTAACCTGCGATGTCACTGGCTATTCACTGTGAGGCTACTAAATTTGACTGCATATTTTCTTGGTCCTTAGACATTCAGATCCTTGCTGTGTATATTGGCTTCAGTAGGTTTAGGTTCACAGTTTGGAGTAGGATGCACCTAGATGGAATCTATTGATCTTGATAGAAAAAAAAAAATCTTATGCAATTTATGAGACTGAGTTCAGAGAGTCTTTGACCAAAGCAAGTATAAATACTGGAAAAGAATTTTTACGAAATTTACACATGAACTCGAGTCGAGCTAATCTAGCATACGACTGACAATGGGGTCTGATGAGTTCTCTATGACCTCCGTCAAGTCAGAACTCATGATAGAAGGATTGAATCATATGGTAACTGCATCTAGGGGTTCATACTTTTATTCTACTAGATTGTCACTACATACTGTTAGGTGTCACTGGTGGATTGTGAGACTTATCGGGCATCATCTTGATGATCGATGACCCTCGAAGGATAGAGTTGGAAATATTTCAACCCATCAAAAAAGAGTTTTGATGATATTATGATGGAGATCACAATATATCTCACTATCAGATAGAATAAAACCTATAGGATAATGCATTAAGAGATTTAATCTTGAATTTGCTAATTAGGCTTATGAAGTTCTAATTGGGTTAGGATTTACTAAAATCTTACTAGGTTTAAGAGAATCATGCTAGCACATGGTTAAACCTAATTCTTCTCAGGACTTCAATTGGATCAAGTCTATAGCCTTGAACCTAACCTAAGTTCATTTAGATTTAATTGGGCATCTAATTGTGAGCCCAAGAGGATTGGATTAAGTCAATTAGTTGGCTAAATTATCTCCTCATTATTTCTTCATTATCTTCTCATTATCTCCTCTTGTGTGTGTGGAATTATTAGAAAGATGGGTGGCGCCTTCCTCCATTTTTGACAGGATCAAGGAGCACCAACCCCTAGATAATGTGAGAGGGGCCCGCCCCCTCTTATGGATGGGCGTGGAAGGAGAGAGAGAGAGGGGCCTAGCCACCTCTCTTGAGCAATGAAACCCTAAGGGGGCGCCAACACCTACTTGCTTTATTTGCAAGGGGTGCCCACTCGAATTTCTATATCTGATTGGGGTGCCTCATATACTTGCCAAAGTGGACTGATATTCTACCAATTAAGTTTGATTTTATTGAAAAAAATCAGATTAAAAAGATAAAATTTCTTATGAGATAAGGATGTACCTTTTTAAGTTAATTGGTTCCTGATTTAGATTAAGAAGGGTCTATATAAAGAGAAGGTCTCCTAGGATTTCATAAGTTAGTTGTTTTTGATTAAAAACCAGATCTCTCTCTCTCCCTCTCTCCTCTCCATGCCACACCCCCTCTCTTCTCTTTCCAATGCCCAAAGGTTGGGCGTCCCATGCGAAGGTTAAGGAGATCTTCTTCTACAGCGAGGAACGAAGAGAAAAAGACTGCAGTTCAAGAGTTGAGTTTGCAGTCAAGATCAAAGCATTGATCAAGGTTCTAAAGGGCTGAGATCATACTTGAAGAAGATGGATCTACGATGAAAAGAAAAATTCAAAGTTGATTTCAATGGATACCTGTAGAGGCTGGACACATATGCGGCTCAAGGAACTTTGAATCTGAGATCACTGGTTACAGTGAATTTCTATCCATGCAAAGGTATTAAGGTTTGATCTCATCCTTAATTTTGTTTTTTAGATTATATACATATCTTTACTTCAGAGCTTGGGTAAGATTAGATATGATCAAATGCATGTGGGGTTAAAGGGTTTAACTCAATTATTTTTCTGCTGCATTTTTGTAAAGATTTTTGAAATCTATACATGCACCCTACCCGATTTTCTAACATGCCTTATGCGCTCAGGCCTCGAGTTCCAGCCAGTGTCCAAGATAGCCAATCCTCCTGCAAGGGCCGAGTGCATATTCTATGGCATCCCATAATTAGGTGTTAATTTAAGTAATTAATTAGGTGTTAATTTTTAAAAAAATTTACATTGCATGGAACCATAGACCCATCTTTTAATTAATGTATATATTCTACTATATCTGTATATTTATATATTTTTGTATGAGTGAAAGAATTATGTACATTGGTTAATTGATTGTCCAGCATGAATAGTTTGAAAAATACAAATAATTCTATAGGTCATTACAGTAATCAATGGTATGTTGAGGATTTAAAAAAAATTGGATAGTATTTTTTTTTAATTCTCCCTACACATCTTCAGTCATGTGGGGAGAACTAAGAAAAAATACTGTCAAAATTTTTTTCGACCCGTGTTACGTATTGTTTGATTACTACAATTGACCTATAGAATTAATATATTTTCTGAATGAGATAGGATCTTCTATACCTATTAGTTAATGATAGGATGCATTTACTATGTAATCTATTTTGAATAGTAAAATAATTAATTAACAGTTGCTTTGTATTTATGTATATGCAAAATTCTTAAATAGTGTGCCATGGATCGTAGTTGGATAGACCGTTGAATAGTCGACGAGGTGATTTCTGTTGAATATAGAGAGGGTGTTGAGTACTTCTGTGATTTTGCTTTTGGAAATGTAGCACTCTACATCAAGGACGAGCTTGTTGTCCTTACAATAGATGTGGCAATAGAAAAATATTTGATAGGGATACGATTACTGTCCATTTATATAAGAGTGAATTTATATTCAAGTACAAGTATTGGCACCTACATGAAGAAATATGAAAAAAAATTACAAGGATTAGAAGCGAGCAGGATAGGGACATAGATAGAATGGTTGATATGGTTATGGATGCAGCTAGTCCTGAATTTAATTGAGATATGAAGGATGATTCAGAAGCTGACAGTGATGATTTTTATCATATGCTAAAAGATGCTGATGAACCATTGTGGCAGGGATGTGAAACACATACTGTATTATCAGCTGTGTCAGAGTTGTTGAGTTTGAAGATCGAGTTTAATATGACGATCAATTGTTGTGATAGGATGATAGCAATAATAAAGAAGATGCTACCCAAGGATGAGAAGCTTGTTGGGAGTTTCTATGCTTCAAAGAAAATGTTGAAAGGGTTAGGCATGGGATACAAGAAGATAGATGTATGCCATAATAATTGCATGCTTTTCTACAAGGAGGATCAACTAAAGAGTCATGTGATGTATGCGGTGAAAGCCGATTTAAGCTGAGGCAAAAAGGTAGAAATCAGAAGGACATACCATATAAGGTTTTTCGATACCTTTTGCTCACTCTTAGACTTCGGAGGCTTTACTTATCCAAGAGTACTGTTGGACAGATGAGATGGCATAAAGAAGAGATTTACAAGTACTTCGATATGATGAGTCATCCGTCAGACAGCGAGGTATAAAAGCAATCTGATGTTTGCCACCCTTTATTTGCTTAGAAATCACACAATGTCTGACTGGATCTATCTATGCATGGCTTTACACCATTCAGTCATGTAACGGCCCCTTATTCATATTGGTCAATCTTTGTTACCCCTTATTCATATCTGACTGGGTCTATCTACAGATGGCTCGAGCAGATATGAAGAACATATGCAAGTATCCTCAATTAGAGCTGGTTGAGGTGTCACCTAAGAAATTTCTAAGGCCGAAAGCATCTTATACCTTTGTGCTAGCCCAACAAGTTGCTCAAATGTATTATACTCCTTTTCTATCAAAGGAGAGAGAGAAAAGATTGGTGGGCTATATGTAAGGTTAAGTCTTGAGCCGTTCGTTACAAGCTCGAAGAAGAAAAAGAGCCCCAATTACCAGAGTGCTTTTAGGAGGATGAAACTTAGGGTTTCATTGGTCTTCAATAGATGACAAGTTGGATGCTCCAAGAATTCTCCTACATGATGGCCAATATGAGGAGATAGACCCAACTGATTTTGTTTTAAAGGACAATCCTATTCAAGAAGGGGAAGAAGAGGAAGAAGAAGAACTAGAAGAAGTGGAAGAAAAATTTGAAGGTTACCAGACATTTGAAGAGGATGATAAGTAGTGCTAAGAATATAATCCTAGAATCATTTTAATTATTTGTCTTGCATTATTTTAAATCTTGCATTGCCATCCATATTTGTATAATCAATATGGGAATCTATTTATATTTATTTTCAGAGATTATACATTATGTCTTTCAGAAGCCAGAGCTGTGGCAGCCAAGGATAGAGCTCTCCAGGAGAGAGCAATCATGCGGCCAGCTCGTGGGGTTCTGTACCTCTCATATCAGGCAGTAAACTCTAATACTTTAGATATTCTCGTTTATGTTATTTTATTCTTTGCTAACTAATATAATATTCTTTATATTAGATGTTTTGCGCTCAGATTCGGATGACAGGAAGTCACCAATAACCCCACAATCACACGCACCAGCGATCGGCTCCCAAACATAGAGGCATGGTAGAGGACCCGTTCGGCTCGCGATACCTCTGACTCGATCGAAGGATAGAGAGCTCATCCATATTCAGAGCCGCTCATAAATACTATATCATTACTAAATATGTTTAAGCTTTAGCCATTGTAGAGTCTAACATTTATTGTTCAAAATTAATTTTGCAGCATATTTACATAGAGCTCTATGCCTCGTGTGATTATCGGGATCATCCGATGATTGATGTCGAGACGGTGAATGAGTTCTTTAGTTGGCTGTCGATGGCTTATGATGCAGTCTAAGAGATATTTCTGGTAAGTCAAAGTTGTTTAATTTAATAATTCATGGTAGGTTTGTATTCTATTTATTAATATACGTTTGCTTCTCTTTGCAGGGTACTATCAATTCTTATCCCCTCAGGATGAAAAGGCTGGCGATCCGATCTTCGAGTAGGTGGCCACCATAGGTTTCAAGATAAGCTACATAGCCTACGGCGGTCTACCATCAAGCATTTCGATTCCCAGTCACCATCGGACTAGAAGTCCTATAGGGATTATCGTATGCGGGTGGATATATGGGAGGCCCTCTGCGATAGTGGAGCAGTGAAGAGTATGCCAGTAGATAGCAGAGGGCCTGACAGAACCGAACCGTCCAGCAAGATTCGATCAGGTACACAGGTTGCTTCGTCAGCACATATGTTGTGGTCGACAGACTGATAAGAAATCTATAGCAAACCTCTTCAATAAAACTGTAAAAATAATTATATGTATATTTTAATTAATTTAATTTTATTATTTACTTATTGTAGACACTGCATCTGGGTCATCCACCAGGCCAGCTACAGTTATGGGAGGCCACACACCGTCTAGGAGGATTGGTGATTATTTAGATTCTAGGTCGTGAAAGATCGTGATAAAATTTTCAAATTATATTTATTAAATTATTACAGGATCTGATATGTATATTAGAACTAATGTATTTCTGAACTGTCTAGATGGATTGCGCAGAGTACGTCATTGTGTGGCACGATGATGACCTATCCACTCAACCCCTCCTTGACCTTGAGGGATGTCTCAGAGTCACCAAAGGGGTGAGTAGGAGCTAAGTCATAGGATTCGACCACAGCTTCAACCCTCCAGCGGTTAGATACTTTGCAATGTCCTCACAAGTCTCAATGTCTCAGACTTGGAGCGATGCGCATGTAAAAGAGGTCGTGCAGAGGCTTCTGAGCCAGTAACCTCAGAGCTTCTGGGATGCCGTTCGTGATACGATCATAGAGATTCTCTGGGATCCACAATTACATGATCAACTGGGCTCGTTGTTCCAGCCATCACATCAGATAATTCTATTAGTAAACTCTTTTACTTATTTTAAGTTTAAATATTTAGAAGCTTCACATATTTAGGCTTGAGTCGGAAAAAAAAATTTAAGAGATAAAAATTCAATCTAACCATCTAATTAATGGACCGAATGTGTCTATAGTTCTGTATTATTGAATAAAATATGTAGGAATAATATGTTCGAGAATCAAAGAAGTGTATCGAAAGATATACCTCCATATTATAAGATACACATCCGTATCGAAACTTATTAATAATATTTTATTTTTCTTTATTTTAGGATGTTGGGAGATCCTACTCTCATCCACCAGCTACTGGAAAGGAGCAGGAGGACGACGAGAAGGATCTGGGCTAATTTTCTTTTATTTTTATATATTATATATTTTTTTATACTACTTGTAAAATTATGTAATTTGTATTTTTAATATAATATAATTAGTTTTTTATTTGTGATTATCATATTATCTTTGGATTTTAATTATAACAGATGTTAGGAACAATAATTGATTGTGATTAATTAAAAAAAATTGAAAAAATATTATTATAATTTTTTAAAAAAATAAAATTAACTATTACTGACGGTATTAGCAATAGCTTTAGCCATCGCTAATAACAGGTAGATGGCATAAAAAATCTCTCACCTCGACGAACTAAATGCAACTCCGATCGGATTTCCATTTTTTGCAAATCAAGACAAGCTTTTGTACCATCATTTATTTTTTCTGAGATGTTCAACATAGTACCGATGATATTATCACAAATATTCTTTTCAATGTGTATTACATCTAGATTATGACGAAATAGTAGCTGCTTCCAATACGATAGTTTGAAAAGATACTTCGCTTCTTCCAATTCAGCTCAGCTTCAGTATGCTTCCACTTGCGAGTATCCAATGTTTTTTCAAATTTGACGTTTTCAATGACTTCAAGTTATTCTAAAATTTTTGCTCCACTTAACTCCTTAGGTAGCGGACGTCGGTCGGACTTACCATCAAAATATTGGTTATAATGGATCTTTCAAGAATGATTAGCAGGAAGAAACCGCCGATGACCCATGAAACATATTTTCCGTCCGTGCTTTAAATATAAGGAGGATGCATCCCTATTGCATATTGGACATGCAAGATATCCTTTGGTACTCCATCCAGATAAATTTTTATATACAAAAAAATTATTTATGGTCCATAGAATCGAAGCATACAACTTAAAATTACTTCGACTCACAGAATCATATATCTGTATCCCATTTTTCCATAGCTCCTTCAGATCATCGATTAAAGATCGTAGATATACATCAATTTTATTATCTGATACTTTCGGATCCAGAACCAATAGTGACATAAAAATAAATGGTTCTTTCATGTACTTCCAAGATGACACATTATATACAACTACCATCCAGGCCACATGCTGTAAGAGGTACTCAAATTGCCAAAGAGATTAAATCTATCTGTTGCTAGACCAAGCTGGATATTGTGCGGGTCACTCGCAAAGTGTGGATGCTTTGCATCAAAGTTTTTTCACACTAAAGAGTTGGCCGGGTGGCTAAGTATGTTCTCCTCCGGAACCCACTGCTCATAATGCCATCTCATTTTTTCAGCTATCTTTGTAGACATATACAACCTTTGAAGTCTTGAAATCAATGAAAAATATCTTAAAATCTTTTGAGGTATCTTCTTTGCTTTCTTATTATCGATTTTGTATCTAAGGTCACTGCATTTTGGATATTCAGTTGCTTTTTCGTTATCCTTATAAAATAATATACTGTCATTTTTGTAGGCATGTATAGGAATATAGCCAAGTCCCATTTTTCGCATATATATTTTTGCTTCAGAATATGATTTTAGAAGTCTCTCTCCATCGGGAAGAGCTGCTTTAATCAATGTTAAAATTTGATCAAATGACTTTTGACTCCATTGGTTCACAGTTTTAATATGAAGCAATTTTATCAAAAACTCTAACTTGAAAAACTTTGTATAATTTGGATAGAGTGGCTCTCATGCATCCCTTACAAGTTTGCAAACTGTTCAAAAGTTCCTTCTACCTCAAGTCGGATATTATGTTTATGATTAGAATTGCTTTCAAATACAGTAGTACTCATGTGTACATTTGAACAAGTACCTTGATGTAAATCATCTAATAATTCTTCTACACCACTATGTTCGACAGGTCCAGCAGTATCACTATCATCTTTAGTATCATCATCATTGCACACCATTTCATTCAGATCACCCTCCTCATGCCATATCCAACAAGTATACTTCTTATCCATACCATACTATAGCAGATGCTCCTCAACAAATATTATGTGATGATATATCAAATTGACATATCTCTATATGGACACTTTATTCGACTAGCACTGTCAGTCTTATGCCGTGCAAACTCAATAAAATCTCGAACGCCTTTTCGATTTTCAGGCAAAAAAATATCTCTAGCATTCATTTAATTTTTGTTGATATCCATCTAACAATAAATACAAAATCATTAACAATCAAAAAAAAGCTCAGTGGTATCAGTGGTATTTATTAACAACCAAAATACAGACTGAACGGTAACATAGAAAATATCCTTCCATCAATTAATGAAGTAAAAATACATGATCCTATCCATTTCAAATTATTACTAATAGGTGTGGCCCTATCCCTTTCAAAAAAGTAATAATTTTATTATTGTTATTAGTAGATATTTCATCTCATTTTTATAAAAATTTCGACAGCATCTCCCCATGGTTCTTCAAGTATACGATGTGAATATGGTGCCTATGCACCCTATCCACCATATACCCAAAAAATAATGGACAGATAACTACTGAATACCACATAATGAAATAAAATATTAACTATTAACAACAATATTATTATTACTTTTTCAAAAAACCCGAATACGGGACATCCAAGATTCGATCTCGATGAAGATCGACTCTTGAACGAAAATCTATGGCTCAATACAATTTAACTACCATCTTTGAATATGCATTCAAAGATGAATTTCTAATTTATCAAAAAAGAATAACTTCGTATTGAAATTTTTTCATCAAAAATTTCAATAGAGTTTTCTTTAAAATAAAAATACTTTTTATATTTATAATTTTAGCAGCATACAAAATAGCACATAAAATAATTAAATTGTAACAAGTAACAGCAATGTGCATTGTGTTAGTGAAAATAAATAATTAATTAAATAATTTTAGTAGTAACACTAAAAAATAATATACAATAAATATAATTAATCAAATAATATGCATCTCCCCATCTTCGTCGGCTCCGGCCCCATCCCCATCCCCACCGGCCCAGCCCCATCCCCGACGGCCCCCCGCACCGCTGGCCCCGACTCGACCCAGACCCATTAGCCTCGACCCCATCCCCGCTGGACATGACTCGACCCGGACCCATCCCCGTAGGCCCCAGCCCGACCCGACCTGCCAGACCAGCCCGGCCCCATCCCCGACCCCATTCCCATCCTCGCCGACCCCCTCCACGCCGGCTCGACCCGGCCCAGCTGGCCCGACCCTAACCCATTAGCCCCATCCCCGCCGGTCCCGACCTCGACCCCATCCCCACCGGCCACGACCCGACCCGGATCCATCCCCGCAGGTCCTGGCCCGACCTGCCCCAGTCCGGCCTGGCCAGGCCCGACCCGACCCGACCCGACCCGGCTCGGCCCGACCCCGTCCCCATCCCCATCCCCACCAGCCCCCTCCATGCCGACCCGACCCAACCCAGCACGCCCCGTCCCTGTCCCCGTCGGCCCCAGCCCCGGCCCCATCCCCGCCGGCCATGGCCCGACCCAGACCCATCCCAGCAGGCCCCGACCCAACTCGGACCCGACTCGACCTTGACCCGAGCCGGTCTGACCTGGCCCAACCTGGCCAGGCCCGACTCGGTCTGGCCTCGTCTCCACTGGCCCGACACCGTCCACGCCGACCCGACCCCATCCACTATGGCTTGACCCGGCCCGGCCCACCCATCCACCCTGGCCCGACCCAACCCGCCACCTCCCCGTCCCCATCCCCGCTGGCCCTGACCCCATCCATGCTGGCCCGACCTGGTTCAACCCAGCCTGACCCGACCCATCCGTCCACGCCGGCTCGACCTGACCACGGCACCATCCACGCCGACCTGGTGGCCCGACAAAAGACCAAAAACAAAAATGATTACCGACGATGGACGTAGGCACCACCGGCCTGGCCCCGTCCCTGTCGGCCCGGCCCATCACCATCCCCGCCGGTGACTCCCCCATCCCCGACGGCCCACCAGTGGCCCAAGAACACACCAAAAAAAAAAAAGATAGCTTACCTTATCAGAGGACAGCGACGGCAACGGCGATGGTGACGGAGGATGGCGATGGCGACAGCAACAGTGACGAATGCGGCAGCCGAGAGAGGGGGACACAGGGGAAGGAGGGGGAGCGCGCAAAATTGGAGTGGGGGGCATCAGAGAAAAAAATGGGTTTCAGATGGGACTTGACGGGACGCGACATATTAGCGACGAAAATTTTCATCGCTACTAATAAATTTTCGTCACTAATAATTTCAAAAAAAAATAATTTATGATAAAATAAAAAAATTTCATCGCTAATAATCTTATTAACGATGGAAATGATTTTCGTCGCTAATACTTTCCGCCAAAAAAAAAATTTCCATCGAAAAAAAATTTCCTCCCACAAAAATATTATTTGCGACGAAAGAAAAAATTTCATCGTTAATTACTTTATTAGCAACGGAAAAGCTATTTCATCGCTAATAATTATTGAAAAAAATTTTCATTTTTTGAAAAAATTTACGATGAAAAAAGCATGAGCAATATGATGCTTCTATAGAAAAATAATATATATATATACATACATATATAATATATATATATATATTTATAAATTTATATAACATATTTAATAATCTAGAATCTCGTTCAAAAGACTTATCAGATCCTGCTAAATTGATGTGTAGATATATTTATATATATTATATATAAACATAAGTGCATGGCTATTGTGGCATTACAGGAAATAATTAACTTGTTTATTAAAGTAGATGCACAATCATTACTGCTCCTACAAAAGGCATGGCTTTATTTACAAATTTATTGTAAATTACTAATCTGCTAAAAATTGTATGTAATTATTGGAATATTTTTAGTACAAATAACTCTACTCGCTAGAGATAAAATACTCAATTTAAAATGAATCACAATTTAAGTCAATTATTGATAAAAATCATGAAGGGTTCAATTCACATTATTATATCAAAAATTTAACAATGTGGAGGACTCTTCTCCTTGTACTACATTAGCATTTATTTTTTTTATAGAGAAGTAACATCATGTTTATTTTTATAAATATACAACTCACCTCATCTCAACTCAACTAAGCTATGATCCCAAACTCATTAGGATCGAGTATATAAATCTTTTTTCTTTATTTCATTATTTCACTTGGTTTAGAGATATTAAATATCAATTCTTTTCTTACCACTTTATCTATATATTGTTTGTTGTATCTTCTTGTTTTTATATATAAATCACTCATTTGTATGGACGCATATATACTTTGGCCTGTATTCTATATATCTGAAGTATCTAAAATCATCATTCTCTAAAACTTGATCTTAATTGATGTTATCTTTATTTTTTTATGAACAACTTCATTTTAATTCTATTTTTTTCTTATATAACTACATATTCATCTTAATATTGTACATACTTTTTTTGTGCACATATTATTTTTTAAAAACTATCTAATATTTATGTTTATAAATATAGAAAAAATTACTATAATATATCTAAAAATCCTTCAATAAGAAAGTTTTTTAAAAATTTTAAATTTTTTTAAATATTAGCGATGAAACATTTTGTTGTAAAAAAGGCATTAGCGATCAAAATCTTATTTTCCATCGCTAATAGTCTAGTTTTTGAAATTTTAAATTTTTTTATTTTTTAAATATTGATGATGAAAAGTATTCATCGTAAATAAGTAACGATTTTGTAACAGATATTCGATTTAGCAATACAAATAGTAGATTATTTAAGATGAAAAATTTTCATCACAAATTATCTTTTATTTTTAAATTTTTATAATAGGTTTATTAGCGATGAAAATTCATTCTTCCATCGTAAATGTGCTTGATTATTTACGATAAAAATTTTTACATCGTTAATAGTATCATTTTTGAAAATTAAAATTTTTTTATTTTTTACATATTAGCGATGAAAAATATTCATCGTAAATAATCAGTGATTTTTCGATGAAAAACAAAAGTTTCATCACAAATAATAGATTATTTACAACATAAATTTGTTCGTCGCAAATATTTTGTAATTTTTAAATTTTTAGTTTTTTTCATTATCTGTGACAAAAAATTTCATCATAAATAATGGAGTATTGATGATGGAAAATGACTTTCTGTCGCTGATACTCAATATTTGCGACATAATATTTTCGTCACAAATAATATGTAATTTTTAAATTTTTAAAATTTTTTATTTTTTTTTACGTAAGCGATGATAAACTTTTTTCTTAAATAATGAGGTATTTACAATGAAAATTTAATTTTCATCACCAATACTTATTATTTATGATGTAATATTTTTATCACAAATAATTTTTAATTTTTTAATTTTTAAAATTTTTTATTTTTTTTAAATATTAGTGATGAAAATTTTTCATCATAAATAATTAGTATTTGCAATGAAAAATAAGATTTCATCATAAATATTTATATTATTTATGATGAAACTATTTTCAATATGAATATTTAAAAATTTAAAATTAAAATAAATATTTTATTATTTATGATGATTAATTTTATCATAAATAATTAGTATTTGTGATTAAATTTTTTTCATCGTAAATATGAAGCTATTTGCAATGAAAACTAATTTTCATCATAAATATTTAATTATTAACAATGAATTTAATTTTTCATCGTAAATAGTCTTATTGGCGACGAAAATATTTCTGTCGTCAATAAATTAATCGTAAAAACTTTCTTTTTTTGTAGTGACTCTTGCATTGCCTTGTAGGATTTATATCATCTGGGAGCCTCCATCCCCCACCTTGGTCAAGGTAATTTTGATGACAGTGTGACTAGTGGCAGTAGTGGAGCAGGCTTCGTGATTAGGGGCTCGGACTCTGAATTCATTGTAGCTGGTAGAGTCCATGGACCTCCATTCTCAGTGTGGAGCTTCGAGCCACATGGGAGTGCATCTCGTTCATGCACCTGGTTCTTGGAGTTGATCGATTAGTGGTAGAAGGTGATTCGGCTATGATCGTGAGCTAGATCCGTGGGTGGCGGTGCTACTTCCTCCAATCTATTGGTTCGGAACATCTAGAGTTTTCTAGCAGCATGCGCCTCTATTGACATCAGATATATCTATCAGGAGGTGAATTTTGTAGCCAACTGGATTGCAAATTTTGTAGTTGATCATTCTAGAGGGTGCAATTGGATTGATTTATCTCTTTTATCGATGTCATTTCGGGATATCCTTCTTTCTAGCTCTTTAGGTTGTATTCATACTCATTCTGAATGAATTTTCTATCTTAGCAAAAAGAAAAAGATTTTAATTTATCTTAGCTAAAGAATTTTTTAAGGAAATAGTGATCTTTTAAGAGCTCGTCCAATATCAATAGGACCAAGATATTAGATTCCTGTCCTAACGGTATATATTTTTGTTACAACTATACTTGAGCATTGATTTTAAAAAAAATCTACTATTAAAAAAAATCTATTTAAAAAGATAAAAAGTAATTGACAAATACCAACCTATTTATATTTTGGTTTATATTGCATGAGTCAACAAGATCAAAATTTTTATACATATCATATGGGGGTGCTCGATACTAATTAAAACAAAGTAAATCTCTCTCGGTCAAGATGAAATCTTTGACCCTTACCCAAAAAGTTAAGATATATTATTTGAAAAGGAGTTCTAAAATAGCTTGCTAAGATCAAAGGATTTAGTAGTGATGAAGACTATGGATTACATACCAGCACTGATAATCTGCAATAAGGTGCACTAGTTACCAAGAGAGTAGAAATAACATAAAATAAAAATATAAAAAAAATAACAAGAGCAATTATGTTTAATTAGTGCAAGACAAGTTTGCAAGTAAGAATTCAGGTGCATCTTAATAAGTAAATTTCAATAAGTTGAGCAATCATGATTTTTAAAACACAATAAAGTGTATGTGGGATTTAAAATGGTTACAATAATATTCTAGTTTACATTTCAAAATAAAGAATAACTGGCTTATAATCCATGCAATGCGTGGATTTTTTCTTAATTAGCCTCTACCTCCTCTCTCTCCCTCGCCGATGGCCTCCCCACCGCCCTCCGCCTCCTCGCTGCCTTCGCCAGCCGCCACGAGACCCTCCTCTGTGCTGCTGCCACAACTTGCACAAAAACCCATATGCTCGAGAGAAAACCCCAATCAGAACCTACGAAACCCCTTCAATTTCCATGCTCTCCTTCTGGCCTCCGGTACCACCACCACCGCCCGCTCCAACACTGGCACCTCCTCAACCTCCTCGGCCTGCTATCACTCACACTGCCGCAACTCGCACATAAACCTATATGCTCAAGAAAAAACCCCAATCAGAACCTAAGAAACCCCTCCAAGCTTCGTGCTCCCCTTTTGGCCCTCGACACTACCGTCACCACCTGCTCCAACTCCGGCACTGCCTCCTCCTCTCCGGTCCTCTACCGCTCACATCGTCGAAACTTGCACAAAACATGTAAGCTCAAGAAAAAACCACAACCAAAACCTAAGAGACTCCTTCGATCTCTGTGTTCTCCTTTCGGCTCCCAACACCGCCGCCACTGCCCACTCTAGCACCAACATCGCCTTCTCTTCCTCAGCCATCTATCACTCACACCGTCACAACTCTCACAAAAACCTATATGCTCGAGAAAAAACCCCAACCGAAACCTAAGAAACCCCTCTGATCTTCGTGCTCTCCTTCTGGCCCCCAGCACTGCCGCCACCACCCACTCCAGCACCGACACCGCCTCCTCCTTAGCCCTTTGCCACTCACACCACCACAAATCGCATAAAAACTCATATCTCAAGGAAAGACGTCAATCAGAACTAAAGAAACCCTCCGATCTTTGTGCTCTCCTTCAGGCCCACGACATCGCCGCCACCACCTGCTCCGACACCGCCTCCTCATACCGTCCTAGGCTACAGTAGATTGCCACCATCAGTTTATCATCACCATCTACCACGTATGATGTAAAATATGGATGTCTCCATTTGCCACGTGTGTAAAAAAAAAAATTAGGGGCGAAGGCCCGAGAACGCACTGTGGGTATTTTATTGATGGATGTTGATCCACATTCTTTTACATGGCAACATGGTTTCTTGTGTTGCCCATATACATGGGTGTAAATGTTTGTGATTCTCATTATTATTTTTTTAAATCCATCCATGTTGGCATAGGAGGTCTAGAGGACCCCACCAATGTATTGGTACAAATCTAAATGCAAGGAATATCTAAAAAAGAGAATATTATGGATCACTTATGGGCGGCAACAAGAATAAAATATCAAAACAAACCAATAGGCAAAGCAAGTTTCCCAATATTGTACTTTTGGGTTCCTGATAATGTGCATACATGGGTAACTCTTTAGAAGGTTATTGCAATAACATCCCTCCATTCAAAAAAAAGAGCATAACCATTTCAAATTAAAATGTGTTACAATCTCCATGAATGCTAGGCCTTTTGTTTTTGGTTTTTTCTTTTTTAATGAGAAAATATTAATTCTTGGCCTTATCCCTGGCTTCAATCCGTTCATCAAGATGGGCTTCAATTTGGCTAATCTCATTGCCAATTGCATAGAGATGAAGTGATCAATCCTAACAATACGTTTCATCATGAGTGTATAGATAAACCCCTAGATCCCCACAATAGGACATCGTAGTTAGCATCAATGATTTTGATGTTTTCTATTTCTAGGTTCCACTTCTTTAGCTCTTGTTTCAAAGGGAGATTTAGAAGGAACATCATTAAAGCACCATGGTAGTGGCCATCCATGAAGATCATGATTGAGACTATAAATGGAGGGATTATAGAATTTTTGCAGTTGGTTTCGCTAACAAATATTTATGAACATGATGCTTGTCGACTATGGTAATGTGCTACACATAAAGAGCTAGCATTTATATTCTTTAAGTTGCATCTCTTAAACATGGAAAATTATTTCACAAGATTGAACATCTTCATGTCTATAATTCAAGAGTGATAAAATACTTTCAAACATTTGGTTCTCTTAATACATATACTACTATTTCAATGGTCTAAACTCTTAACTTTCAGTGCAATATGGGTTTCAAAAAATTTATCTTCATTATCAATTGTAGGTATGCCTAATGCCTTGATAACTATTATTAATGAAAACTCGTGTTCTAAAGAAAGCGGCAAATTAGCTAGTAATTATCTCTCCACATTTGTGAAGGGATTTTTTCACTTGATAAGATGGAATCTAAATGGGTTGCATTTTTAGAATTGGATAACTTATCTATGAATATGTATATGTCTATACTTAAACATGGTAAACAAAGCTAGTAGCATAACAAACCCATACTTGCATGTATACATAGGGAGCCAGACACACATCTCCCACCAAAAAAAAAAAAAGTAAAAACAAAGCTGCATGCCCACTTTCTAATACGGACATGTTTAAAAAAGATGAACACTTGGAACCCTACTAAAAACCCTAATGCAGTACTAGCATAAAGCCATGTCATTTCAGAATCATTGCATCTTGGTTTTCAAGCACCTCTTCTTGAGCCATTGTGTGAGATGGACGAGATAATCTTATCCTTGGCCATTGTTCCATTAAGATGGGCAAGATGGACTCAATTCGGCAAATCTTATTGCTGATTGCACATAGATGTAATCATACGTCATGTCAATCAAGTGGAAATAAGCAATCCTAATAGCTCGTTTGATCATGAGCACATAGATGAACCCCAAGAGCCCCATAACAAAACCCAGTGCAGAGCAAGCATGAAACCATATCATTTCAGACTCATCGCCATTTCTATGTTCCTCCTCTTGTCCTCCATTTTGAAATAGACTTTTAGAAGGGTCACCATTAAAGCACCATGGAAAAGGCCATCCATGAAGATCAGGATTGCCACTATAAATAGAGGGATCATAGAATGTTTGTAATCGTTTTCCCCATAGAATTCTTCCAGATAAGTTATTGTTGGACAAGTTCAAGTGATTCAAATAATACATGGAGGAAATAGTTGAGGGAATCATGCCTGAGAGATTGTTCACCGACAGATCAAGTGATTCTAACTGTGTCAAGGCACCAATATTTTTCAGGATCTTTCCTGTGAAGTGATTGTTAGAGAGATTCAAGAAACACAATCCATGGAGATTTACCAGTGCTATTGGAATTATCCCAGAAAGATTGTTGCGTGAGAGATCTATGCTCATTACAAATGAGAGCACACTGGTATACTCAATTTCTATTCCTTTTGTGGTCATTACTAAGCCCTCTGTATAGTACGCATTGAAGTCTGTAAGCATTGGTTTTTCTGCATTCTGTGTCCTCTTCATTGCACTTAAATTTCCAAACAATGGAGGCAAAGCACCTGAAAAATTATTGCAAGCGAGATCCAAAACTTGTAGAGAAGTAAGATATAATAGTTGCACTGGAATACTACCGTCGAAGAAATTTAACCTTAGAGACAGAACTCTCAGTGATCTGAGGCTTTCTCTAAACCATATTGGTAGGTTGTCTGAGAATCTGTTTTCAGTAAGATCAAGAACAACCAATTGTCTACAATATTTCAGCCATGAAGGTAGTTTTCCATAGAGCTTATTATTTCTTAGATGAAATGATTGGAGCATAACAGGACATGCCACTGAGTCGAAAGAATGCTCTAACTTATTGTCCTCCTTGGAATCAATTGTTCCGTATCGTGGTTTGTATGGATAGTGATGAAGTTCTCCAAATAGCTCATTGTTAGATAGATCGAGTACTTTCAATGAAGCCAAACCATTACAGAACAGCCAAACGCCACCAGACAAGTTATTGTTGGAGATATCAAGAATTTCTAATGAAGATAGATTGCATAGGAATTGAGGGATGCTACCATTAATATGGTTACGGGACAAAATAAAGTATCTAAGATTCGTAGCTTTGGCGAAGCTCAAGGGAATAGGCCCAGAAAATGAGTTGTTGGATAGTATCATGATTTCTAGGATAAGGGGATCTAATTCAGGAATTGGACTATGAATGTTATTGGAACTCACATCAAAGTATCGATATTGCTGGTGCACCAAAGAAGTTGGTAGCCACTTTGCCATGCTATTGTGGGACACATTCAAATAAAACAAATTACTTAGATCCCAAAACCAAGTAGGAAAGCATCTGAAATGTTATTTTCACATAGCAATAGTCCTTGTAAATTTTTCTGTGTTCGAAGCCGAGTTGGAAATTTTGATCCCAAGTGACAAGAGCACATGAAAATTGATGAAGCATTAAACGGAGGAATCCAATCCTCATTATGCTCACTTCAAATGAGTTGTAAGACAGATCCAAGTTGTCTAATCTCGTAAAGTTGGCAAAGTGGGCTCCAGTCAAACGACCTATAAAGGAGTTTGAACCAAGATACAACACTTGTAGTGTAGACAACTGACCCAAAGTCTCTGGGATTGTCCCACTTAAGTGGTTGTAACTCACATAAAGAAATATTAAGCCTTGTAGAAAGCGTCTCCCATCCAATCTATTCTTGACACATTTAGACCAACCTTCTATGGTATCTACAAGCTCGCCAGTAATGCTGTTGTCAGATATATCTAGCATATTCAACTTACATAGATTCCCTATCAATCTTGGTATCTTCCCAATTATGTTGTTTGAACTTAACATCGGATTATGTAGGCCGTGAAGCTTGTCGAAAACATCTGGTATCTCTCCGCTGATCTTATTACATGATAAAATTAGTGATTGTAGATGGATGAGGTTCCCAATAAATGTAGGTATCTCTCCACTAATCTTGTTTTCTGATAGATCTAGAGTATGTAGGTGGATGAGGTTCCTAATGACTACAGGTATCTCTCCACCGATCTTGTTTTCTGATAGATATAGAGTTTGTAGGTGGATGAGGTTCCCAACGACTACTGGTATCTCTCCGCTAATCTTATTTTCTGACAAATCTAGAGTCTATAGGTGGATGAGATTCCCAATGATTGTTGGTATCTCTCCACTTATATTTTTATTATCTGACAAATCTAATTCCACCAAGTTGCAGACATTCTTGATGCTTTTTGGTATCTCTCTGCAAATTTTGTTTGAAGCCATACGTAGATGTTCCAAGTGGCTAAGGTTTCTCAAGTTTTGGGAAAATTCTCCAGTAATTTGATTATCAGACAAATCTAATTCCATCAAGTTGTGGAGATTCCTGATGCTTTTTGGTATCTCTCCATTAATTCTGTTTGAAACCATTTGTAGATGTTCCAAGTGGCTGAGATTTACTAAGCTGGAGAAAATATCTCCAGTAATTTGATTATTTGACAAATCTAAGATATGCAAGTTATGTAAATTCTCTATAGCAAATAGTAGCCTATCAAGTAAGTTATACCCTTGAAGATTCAGATGCACAAGACTGCTAATATTGAACAACCAGTAGGATAAGGTAGCATTGAGATGGTCATTCCAAGAAAGATCAAGCATGATGAGAGATGTGAGGTTAACATGTGATATAGAAGCAAATGAATTAGGGAGGCCAGTACCTGACAAATGCAAGTCCAATAGAGAAGGGAGCATGTTCATCTCATGAAGCCAGTTGGCTGCATTGAAGAGGTTGACACAACACAAGTCAAGCGAGTGCAAAGAAGGGATCTTGGAGAGTGAATGAAGGCTATCAGCACGTAAGGAGGTCCATCCAGAATCATAAAAATAATAACCATTCCAACTAATATCAAGGAAGTGCAAGTGCGAGAGGTTTCCAAGCTTAAGTGGAATGGATCCACTGAACTCAGCATGGGAGAGGTTGAGATATTCTAAATGCACAAGGGAGCCAATGAATTTAGGAATACGAGCTCCAAAAAAATTGTTCAAGCTCAAATCCAGATACTTCAGGTGCATCAAGTCTAGCAAAAAAGGATTTACCTTACTTGGACTTAGAAATTTTATAGATTCAAGAAAATAATAACCATACTCCTATGACATTTCGTCAAGATAGTCATATGGATATCTGAGATCGAGCTTTACTACATGGCCCGTGACATTGTTGCAGCCCACTCCTTTCCATCCACAGCAATCTTGGCCCCTCCAAGAAGAGAGCCACCGATCAGGATCGTAGATGTCTGCTTTGATCGCAAACGGAGCTTTCCTTTCTCTCTCTGTACAGCTCCCCTCCATGATGGAACCATTTCCACCATAAAGGTAGAGACACAAGAGGAGGAGCACAGTCAACATGATACGAACAGCACTCCAAAGAGATGGGGAAGAAGGGAGGAAAAGCTACAAGAGGAGGTGGCTTCTCATCATCTACATGCTCCATTTTATAAGTCAAGCAATTCCAAAGTATATTCCATCTTCTGAAATTATTATTATTATTAATAATTTTTGGTTAGAGTGGAATTGCTGGATTTTGAGCCGATGCTATGTTCCATAAAAAAATTAAGAGCGGATGTTGCGGTGAGTTCCGTCCCGTTGAACCCATTGGAATAGGACAATTTGCATTTTTATTATTTTCTAGTGACTTGTGTCTTTTATTTTGTTCAAGAAGTTCTTTTTTTTTTATTTGTTCAAAAAGTTTGCGGCAGTTTTAAATATATAAGATCTCTTACAAAGATTAAGGTGATTTTCCAACACAGCCCAGGGCTTGTGATATCGATATGGTATATATGAGATTTTTTTTTTTTTTTAATGGTTATTGTTGGAAAATTGAAGGTTCTACTAGTACTCGGTCGGTTTGCTCCCCGTTTGAAAAAAAATCATTAACTTTTCGATGCCTCATACGTAGTAACATAATGTCACCTTTCAAGCCCATCATTATCTTTTGGTGTGGTTAGTGATCTAGTATCAACTTTTGGATGCAAGTACAACCATTCGTTGTAATTATATGCGGTGGAGGAATGGTTTAGCAGCGCTGTACAAGAAAACTTAATTGGCATTACATTCCCAGGTATATTAATCACACCGTGAACTATGAGATTCATCCAGAATTTCACAATTGACAAAGCAGGAATCTCAAATTATGTTGTGTGGCATCAAGATTTGTAGTGGAAACTAGCCTTTCACTTTTACGACAGATCAAAACTGCATTTTATGCAGTAATTAATGGTCCTCTATAGGTCAAAGATAAATTATAGTCCATTCTCAAGTCAAGTAAACATTAATTTATTTCTAAGTCAAGTAAATCATGGTCCATCCCCAAGTCAAGTAGACGATAATCTGCTCTCAAGTTAAGTGAAAAGATAGTCCATTCCAAAACAATTAGCCATTACTGCTGTCTTTTCCGCGTCAAGTAAACCAAGCAGGGATACGTCCCTTGTGACTGGTCATACGTGACATAAATGATGTTACGTGACATTAAATCGAGACGATCTCATCATGCCAGGATGCTTTGAAGGCTCTTTTCATATATATATATATATATATATATATATATATATATATGTATGGATGAATGTAATTTGAAAAGTAATTTATTTATGGCAAAACAGATATTGAAAGAGACGGCAAAATATATGAATGTAAGATGCCTTGGAATTATTTATATTTGTGAAGGACTACGAACTCAAGATTGGGTGGATGAGGTTTTCAAGTGAAACTAATCTTGCAATGGAAACTCTAGTTTATATGTAATTCCAAGGCATATTGCATCTTATGGAGTTTTATCAGACCCTTGGATGGAATCTGTTACTTTTTTTGGGATTTATAATGTATTATTTTTATTATTTATGAAAAGTAAGATGGGTTATAAAATTTATGAAAATATAGACTTTTACAATAAAATTCTTAACCTTAGGATAATAAAATTCACGATTTATGGATATCTTATGGGTTAAGGATTGCAGTACGAAAGAATGATTAAAATTTATTTTGCAACATCATCCACCTGCATAGATTTTGAAATAATTATTAAATGATCCAACGATAGATCCTTGTGAAGGAAGATGAACCCTTCTTTCGTACGAGAGATACAATCTTCATTGCCGGTCCACTTACAAATCCCTATGATTATTGAAAAGCTATTATAATTTTTTATTTGAGCTGATCTCTTTATGTTCTTTGTTGATATTTTCTGATGAATATTATCTATTATTTATTTATTTTGCTTTGAATGCACCGTCCAAAAACAAAGATTGGTTAGCTAATTCTTGAAAACAGCCTAATATCTTTAAATTGATATGATTGATCTTCTTTACTATTATTTGTTCTCCATTAGAAGAAATATCATTAATTTTTGATGTGCCATGACAAGTGTTCTATCATAACATATTTTTGTTACATCATTAACTTTCACTATGGTATGACAAGTGATCTAGTTTAATCTTTTGGAACTAGCGTAATAAATAGTTGTGGTTGTATTGTGGAGGGATACGTCGAATGGAACTAGCATGGAATAATTGTGGTAGGTTTGCCAATGCCAGGGCATAGTCTGGGTCTACCACTAAACGAAGTCAATATCCAATTAGTACCGCAGGCCTGGTCAACACAGTTCATGCAAGGTACTTATATTCCAATGCACCACTAAACTATGCAGTAATAAATTGTCTGTTCTCAAGCCAATTTAATATTAATTAATCTGTTATTTTGTTGCATCTGGACCTCTAGCAGAAGCTCAACTTTTGATCTTCAATGATCTAACATACATCTTTAATTACCCCCCACACCCCGCCCACCAAACACCCCCCAACCATTACCTTCTTGAGTCAAGTAAACTATTGACTTCTCTTGTGGCTGGCAGCGATCTTCTCTTGCAAGGAAGTTGTTTTATAGTTGATGTTATTTTTTGAAAAATACATTTAGTTCCTCTAACTACAAGAGTTGCACTTTGTCCCACAGAGATGACCGGAAGTATTGTTGGATAAGGGTTTGGGGGGAGTGTAGCTTGCAAGGGACCTTCTCTACAATAATCTCTCTCTCTCTCTCTCTCTCTCTCTCTCTCTCTCTCTCTATATATATATATATATATATATATATATATATATATATATATATATATATATATATATATATAAATATAATATAGTTAGATATAGTTAGTTAGAAATTAAAAGTGCCGAATATACTGGCTATCAACTGTTTCCCGATAACTATAAGATATCTAATGTCACACCCCAAACCCAACATCCGGATCGGATACGTGATGGCCGCACACTCCTTAGAGCAAGCCCTAAAGAATATGCAAGGCCAAAATAAATCATTACAATCTTAACATCCATAACAATTAATTTCAACAATAATTCGTAAAACCTTGCATAATTACAAATTAAATTTCTTCAATCCTCTGATCAGGTACTATGACACTCTATCTATCCATCTGCTCATCCATAAATCTAAGCCATAGCCAATCATGAACGTCCTGTAACTCTGAGAAGAAAAAGAAAGATGAAGGGTGTGAGCTTTACAGCCCAGTAAGAATTCCCATATCACACTGATATAGTAATATAGTCTGAAAATAAGGATAAGCAATAAAATATAAAATCTCATGTTCAATGTCCAGAAGAATGCAAACATTCATAAATTTTCTGTCTTGTTAAAATAGATGCATCATCATATGTTAAAAGGTGAAACACTTTTATTCAACAATTATTTCATGTCTTATCTTTCATTTCTTTTTTCATAATCACATGATTTTTAACATTTTCTTTCTGGCTCTGGACTAATCAAGTCTATACCTCAGTCATCATCCGGATCGAATTCACTTAAAAAGCCTTTCAAGGCTGTCCCAGGATGAGCTCCTGGCCGGCTGTCCCATGTACGAAAGCACGTGAGAGGCTGTCCCAGGCATAAGCTCCTGACGGACTGTTTCAGGCATGAGCTCCTGGCCGGTTGATCCACCTGTAAGCCAGTGAGGGCTGTCCCAGGCATAAGCTCCTGGCAGGCTGTCCCAGACATAAGCTCCTGGCCGGTTATTCCACATGACAAGGCTAGTCCATACCATATATCTCTTTCTTTACATTTGATCATTATGTGTTGATTTCATCAAACCAATTCTATCTTGCATTATGATCAATTCAGATATGTCATATCCGTATAATCATGACATCAATCTCTGATACATATATATTGACATAACATACTCATACTCAAAATCAAATAACAATATCTTAGATATAATAAATTCATCGATCTCAAATCCGACGATGCAAGACCAACAGTAAAATAATATATATATAATGGTGATCATGTATAGGGATTCTTACCTTTACCGATGACTGATCCAAATACAAAAATCAATGTTCTTCTTTAATTTATGAATTTCTTTAACAAAATATTCCACTCGATATCATATGCAAACAATCATCTCTTCATAACCCTGATCAAATATAAAAATCATATATAGAGAAAATTACCGACAATCAATCCTAATAACATAAATCGAGGACCTTTCTTAGGATTAATCAAAATTAAGATTTATCTAAGTATCTGGATCCTCCATTGATCCATAAGACTTCTAGAGAGAGAAAATCCATGAAGAGAGAGAAAATTTTAGAGAGAGAAAGTGAAGAGAAAAAATAGAGAGAAAAAGTTTTTGTATCCTTCAGACTACATGAATTTCGGAGCAATCTTAGATCATCTTTTTTTCATCTCAAGTTTATCCTAAGATCCGTGATGAAATCAAAGAGACAAAGACACTAGAGAGATAAAATCCAAAAAGAGAGAGAAAAAGGTCTAGAGAGAGAATCTAGAGAGAGAAATTGGAGAGAGAAGGTAGAGAGAGGAGAGAGGAAAGAGGAAGAGAAAGGAAAGAGAGGAGAGAGAGAAAATTCTCTCTTTCTTTTTTTTTTTCTTTTTCTTTTCTTTTCTTTTCCTTTTATTTTTTCTTTTCCTTCTTCTTTTTCTTTTTTTTTTCTTTTCCTTCTTCCCACGGCCCTCTCTTGGGCCGAAACAGGGGATCTCAAATTCCCTCCTTTGCTCGGCCGACCAAGGGCCGCAGCCGGCATGACGGTGGCCGACGATAAGGGCCGACGATCCCACAGCTCGGAGGGACCAAACCAGTGGTCGGCGGTGACCACCGGCGTCGAAAAATCGAAGAAAAATGGGCAAAATAGAGGTTTCTTTTGCAACAAAATCCGGCGACTCTGGTCGCCGACGAGCGTGCACACCAGCACGGAAAGGAAAGGGGAGAAGAGAGGAAGGAGGAGGAGGCTCACCTTCGATGCCGGTGAGGCTTTCCGACGAGAAATTGGACGGGCACAGGTCGGGTCTCCACGGTGGTTTTCCGGTAATTGCCACCGACTGGATCTCGGATCTTTGGTGGAAGGGAGAGAGGAGGGATCTCCTCCTTAAATAGAGCTGGAGGGGGCTCTTTTCCGACTCTGATTGGGAGCCGGTGAACGGAGGAAGAAGACTCCCGAAGGGAGTCTTCTCCTCTGTTTCTTTCCTTTTTTTTTATATATGGGCTTTGGGCTTTTGGGCTTGGTCCAGGGCTTAAAATGGGCCGGGTGTTACATCAAACAATCAAATATTTTTATTAACATTTATGAGTTCAAGGGATCTAGTAGGAGAGCTTTTTTTTTTTTTAATGGCCCAAATTGTTTACAAGCCTAACAAATAAAAAATATAAATAAAACAATAATTTGTCATTATGAGCTGGTGGTCGTTAGTACTATATGACAAGAAATAGGTATAATTACTTATGAGAAATATTAGCATGGATCAGCTACATCTTGAGTCAAGGCATATTTCTATTCTTTTAATTTCAATGAAGCTCGAGAAAATTTTCGCAGATCTATGCTGCACGTTATACAATAATTGATGATCTATTGTCAAGTCAAGCAAAGAAGTGTCCGTTCTCTTTTTCAAATAAACTGTGCGTGGCGTGACTCGTCCTGATCTTTATGTTAATGTAGCTAGCAATGTCCTCCATGCGCGCCAAACTGTTAGATGGCTACTTCTCATCTGTAGCATACGGAGAGACTTCAGACTTGTCTAATTAAGTAATGATGTAATCTGGTGGCACGTAGCTTGTAAGGAATCATATCTATAATCATCTGTATCTACCTTTGTCGCTTTCTAATTCCTAATTTAGTGTTTTTAGCCTAGTATTAATGTACCATCTCCAGACAAAATAGTTTTTAAGAAAGATTGACAGATCATTTATGATAAGATCACTCCACTCAAATACTATTAACACTCACCCCTAAGGACACCAAGCATCACTTTGAGCCATTTCCTTTTTCTTGATGGAACACAATTAGCTCATTCCTAAAGACTTTTGTCGTGCACTAATTTTACAGGACGTGTAATTTTAGATAAATTTTATGTATAGATCATATCACTGCTTGTTACTATGATTTTGTCTCATCATCTATGGCAACGAGGAAGTCACTTGAGATCTTAATTATAGCCTCCGCTTAAGCACCTGAAAAGGAAAACTGATTGGATGGTTCTAATCACCATAATCCGTAAGGGACTTTCGCTGCACAACATATCTAATCTGCACATATTTTATGCAGTGATAAATGGTCCATTCTAAAGTCAAATAAACGATAGTCCATTCTTAAGTCAAGTAAATATGTTATGACCCGGCCCATTTGCGCCCTGGCCCAAAGCCCAAAAATCCAAGCCAAAAAAAAAAAGAGAGAGATAAAGACTCTGATCAGGAGTCTTCGTCTTTCTAAGATGACTTCTGATCGGAGTCGGAAATCACCATTGGGGAGGAGTCAAATTCCTTCCCTCCAGCCCTATTTAAAGGGGAGAGCTCTTTTCTCTTCCTCCTATCACGAAATTGAGGGCAAAATGACGAGGATCGCCGGAGTTTTCTGTGGAAGCCCTTCATCGTGCTTGCATCAATTTCTCATCGGAGACGTCACCGAAGCTCGAGGTAAGCCCTGACTCCTCTTCCTCCCTTCTCCCCCTTCCTTCCCTTGCCTATGTACACGACCTCTGGCAATCGGGTTCATCGGATTTTGTTGGAAAAAATGTCCCCTGTTTTCATCGCCTTTTTCTTGATTTTTCGACATCGGTGGTCACCGCCGACCATCGGTTTGGTTTCTCCAGACTGCGGTGATGTAGTCCTCTTGCCATCGACCACCACCGCACCAGCCATGGCCACTGATCGGCCGAACAAGGGGGGACCACACGGTCCCCTGTTTCACCCAAAGGAGGCCCCGGGAAGAAGAAGGAAGAAAGAAAAGAAAAAGAAAAAGAAAAAGAAAAGAAAAAGAAAAAGAAAAGAAAAAAAAAGAAAAAGAAGAAAAAAAATAATAAATAATAAATAGACTCTCTCTCCTCTCTTTCTCTCTCCCTCTTTTCTTCTCTCTAATTTCTCTTTCTCTCTCTACTTTCTCTCTCTACTTTCTCTCTCCTAAGATCTTTTAGAATTTTGAAAAGAATGATGATGAATTGAAATTAATCCTAGTGATGGATTTTTGATCTGTGATAGTCGGACGGTACACCGGCACCCACTTTGATTAGCTCAGATATTTTTAGATTTTATTTTTCATGATTTTATTGAATTATCCACATGATAATCTTAGCATGATTTGATTTGATCGATCGGATTTATTGAATCATATCATCTGAAGAGTCCAAGATGAATTTCTCTCTCTAAAATTTTCTCTCTCTAAACTATTTTTTTTTCTTGATTGATTTCTTTCTTTAAAAGATTAGTCAATGAATAAATTTTTTTAATATTTATGATCTAATTATAATAAAGAATCTTGATCCATGATTGTCGGGCATCGTACTAGCACTCATCTGGATCAGACTGGATATTTCTCAATTTAATCATGCATGATCCCAATTTAACCATGACTTGATTAGATCATTTTGAGCACTCTAATCAAGATGTTGTACTGTGGCACCTGATCAATTTGGATTGTACCTCATGGATTCTCCCTCCTCTGATTTTCTCTCTTTACTTGGTTGATGAATCCAATGAAAAAATCTCGATTCTATCACTCTAAAAATCTGATTTGATCCGATAGCTAAATTCTGGACCATCTATGTCCTAACTAGATTTTGATTAGATATAATTAGATGATCGGACCAATCTGGATGATAGGATACAGGTATCCATCAATTCTATTTTTCTTAATTGTTCATGTCTTTTCTAATTATTGAAATTGATCCTGTGTAAGATTGTGGATGTTTGATCATGGGATATCATGATATGATCTACGAACAGAATTTTTAAAGAAAATTTATAGAATTATGTGAATTATTGGAATACGTATGAGGTAAGTAATATTTTACTTTTTTTAGATTTATCGATAAATTATAATATATTTTTCTGACATGATTTGAGAAATGATGCATGAATTGGATGAATGATATTTTGCTATAAAAATATCTTATTTGAAATGTTATGATGAAGCATGATTGAACATATTGATTTTATGATGTATTATATTGATTGATTTTGATACTGTATGATTATATATTTTCTTATTGAATTAGAATAAGAAATATGATTTATGAAGAATTCTGATATAAGAACAATATGAATTGACAACCTAACTATATAAAAGATCCCTCCAATGGGGCATATATATTGGCAATTGATTTGTCCTTAGAGTTTATGCCACCAGCGATACTAGCGACAAATCATCAGCGAGACCAGCGGTTCTGAAAGACTTTGCTGCCAAATGATTCGTAGCTCACTACAAGATAATATGCGGTGTTATGACCCTACCATAGAAAAAATATGGTCATAGCTCATGGTTGATGAAAAGAACTTAAGAATGAAAAAAATTAAAATCTCAAAAAAAACTCAAATTTTTGAAAAAAAATAAAATTGACATGAACCGTATTGCATAATTGAAATTGATTTCAAATTGATAAACTCTATATGCTTATTTTTTATAAATGATTATTTACTTTAATGCCTGATGAAATCTATGAAAAGGGATCATTGCTTACTGGGCTGTCTAGCTCATTACCTCCTATTTTATTATTTTACAGATGTCAAAAATTTAAGATAATACAAAATGTGAATGGAAGAGTGATTAGAAGTAGAATCTCCATACTTTTATTTTAGATTGAAAGTTTTATTGACTTTGATGTAAAGTGTATTGAACATTGTTGAATTTATTGAGATATTAAAGTTAGAATTTAGATTATTATATTTTTGATTTAGATTATTGAGTAATTATTTTACTGTTGTTTTATGATAGTATGATAAGATATCTTGCATGCTTGTGGAAAGAGTTTTCTATGAGTTTGTAGCGGTTGCCATGATCTTTGACTCACAATCTCGGATCAGAGGCGTGATAATTAAAGTGGTATCAGAGCATAAGTGGATAAATTATGAAACATATAATCAGATATAGAATAAGTGTAAGTGGATAGACACTAGGATCATTATGGTGTAGATCTATGATAATGTAGTGTGAGAAATTTTTATGATTTTTGCTTAAACATTGAGATTATATATGAAAGGACTACAAGAGATTATGACATGTAAAGTTTGAAATATTATGGATGGTCTATGGATCATGATAAGATTAGTTAAATTTTTATCAAAAGTAATTACAAAAAAATTGACATAAAATTTTATTGTGCATTGTGGTTATTAATTTGATCATTGATTATTTAAGTGAATCATAAGCTCAAATTCGATGTGAGAATAATACTATGATATTACTCCTACTAGTTGAGAAGTTGACTATTATTGATAAGATAAAGATTTGATGATAAAAATATAGTTCCAGGATGGACTAAGAATGCCTTTTATGATACTTGATTAAAATATTTATCGAAATTAAACTTGATATGTGGATCATGTATGAAGTGACATATTAGGATGAATGCATATTTGGAGGTATTGTAAAGAAGTCTATTTCTTATTGATGAAATCGATTATGAAATTATAGGATATTCATTGTGCTAGAATCTTTAATTATCATCTTTGAATTTAAATAATAGATCTTATTTGTGTCTCTTGGAGACTACATGATGTGTATGAAATTCTAATTTAAAAATTTTATATTTAAGTTGATCAAAATTTTTTTTGATATTGTTATTGAAGTTATTAGTGAAAGATTGCTATCTTTAGATTAAGATAAAAGATTCGATTTATATTTATTCGAGATTATGAGACTCATGTGAATTTGTAATTTAAAATTTTGGATGTAGAAATTGATATGGAGTTTCTTTGATTTTGTTAATGAGGTCCTTGATTGAATCTAGTATTAAATAGAGATTTGACTTTTTTTTTGAGATCTGTATGATTATTATGAAAGGATACTTGATAGATATTAAGGATCTTGATGATAGAAATTTTAAAAAAGATAATGATTTGAAATTCTTATATGTTATGATTATTTCCTAACTTGGTGGAGCATTGAAAAATTTTCTTATTGATTTGACTTATAGAATTTTAATTTAGAATTATTTAATTGAATTGATATAAGAATTAAGATTTGATTCATATTGATTATGGTAGACCTATATGATGGTTTTGAATATGATATTAGACTCAAGGGTTAATTAAGATTATTGTACACCAACAAAAGTAGGAATGAGAATCGAAAGTTAATCTTCGACTTCAATTGAATTTGAAATTTTAGATCTTTTTTATTGAAAAGGTAAAAAAATAATTTGATCAAAATTTTTGATGAATTTAAAAAATTTTGATTGTTAGAACAGAGTGCGCAGCGGAAGCATGATGATCTGGATTATTTTGAGTAAGTCAGGAATGTTGACTCTTTGAGTTAAAGGATTATAATAGATGATATGGTTTGATACAAGAAATTCATTGATATTAGAAAGAATAATAATTTTAAAATTTTGAATTATTTTGGATATCCTTAATATGATTTTTAAAAGTAGTGCTTCCATCTACTATGCTGCAAAAATATTTAGCATCCTAATTCTAAGATGAGTGCACCTTTGATTTTTGAATTTAGATTTAGAATACTTAGAGATAATTTTTTTTTATCCTAGAATTGAATTGAATAATTCTCTATTTTTATACTCAAAAATTTATCTATGGAGAATGTGGTAAAATTTGTTTATGATCTTGTGATAAATTGATTAAATCATGAGTTGTTAAAGATTTTTGATGAGAAATTTGATATCTTTATCTAGAATTGAGAGATTAATTTTGATGATCAGAAATAGTGATATTGATTCTAATCAATATCGATGATATTGATTCTAATCAATATCGATGATATTGATCTTTTTTTTATAAAATGATTTAATGATGAAGTTGCATTAAAAAAAATAAAACATCAAAAATTTGAGGATGAGATTAACATTGTAAATCTTCAACCTTTGGAAGCACAAATAAGAGAAAAATATTTTTGAATCTTGATTGATTGGATATCCTCATATGATTTATATAAGTATGTTTTCCTATCTTATGATGGATTGATTAATTAAGAGTGGTTAGTATTTTGATAAAAAAATAATAATAATTCGTATTTAGGAATTAAGATATTAATTTTTTTTATTTATAAGAGAGAGATTTGGTTTTGGTCTAGTCAGGAGGTATTGAACATTATCTTATAGGAAATGATATTATGATTTTGAAATATTAAAATATTGAAAATCTTTGAGATATTGATTTTGATAATAAGAAAATGAATGGTTCTATTGCAGGTCAATATTTGATGTATTGATCTTTTTCTTATGAAATGATTTAAGAATGAATTTGTATCGAGAATTAGAATATTGAAATATTTGTGGGTGAGATTTTTATCATAAATCTCAAGTAAGAAATTATGAAGACTTAAGCAAGAAAAATTTCAAGGATAAAATTTCTTTTAGAGGGGAAGAATGTTATGACTCCGCCCATTTACGCCTTGGCCCAAAGCCCAAAAGCCCAAGCCAAAAAAAAAGAGAGTAGAAGACTCTGTTCGGGAGTCTTCTTCTTCCAAAGATGACTCCCGATCGGAGTCGGAAATCACCGTCAGGGAGGAGTCAAACTTTTGACTCCTCCCTTCCCTGCGGCCCTATTTAAAGGGGAGAGCTCTTTTCTCTTCCTCCCATTAAGAAGTCGAGGGAAAAACGGCAAGGATCGCCAGAGTTTTCCACGGAAGCCCTTCACCGTGCTTGCATCAATTTTTTGTCAGAGACGTCATCGGAGCTCGAGGTAAGCCCCGACTCCTCTTCCTCCCTTTTCTCCCTTCCTTTTCTTTCCTGTGTACACGACCTCTGGCGATCGGGTTCATCGGATTTTGTTGGAGAAAATGTCCCCTGTTTCCGCTGCCTTTTTCTTGATTTTTCGACGTCGGTGGTCACCGCCGACCGTCGGTTTGGTTTCTCTGGGCTGCGGTGATGAAATCCTCCTGCCGCCGGCCACCGTCACACTGATCATGGCCACTGATTGGCCGAACAAGGGGGGACCACACGATCCCCTGGTTCACCTAAAGGAGGCCCCGGGAAGAAGAAGGAAGAAAGAAAAGAAAAGAAAAAGAAAAAGAAAAAGAAAAAGAAAAGAAAAAGAAAAGAAAAAAAGAAAAAAAAGAAGAAAAATAAAAAAATAATAAATAGACTCTCTCTCCTCTCTCCCTTTTTTTCTCTCTAATTTCTTTTTCTCTCTCTAATCTCTCTCTACTTTCTCTCTCTAGATTATTTTTTTCTTCTAAAATTTTTTAGAATTTTGAAAAGAATGATGATGAATTGAAATTGATCCTAATGATGGATTTTTTATCTGTGATCGTCGGACGGTACACCGGCATCCACTTTGATCAGATCAGGTATTTTTAGATTTTATTTTTTATGATTTTATTAAATTATCCACATGATAATTTTAGCATGATTTGATCTGATCAATCGAATTTATTAAATCGTATTGACTAAAGAGTCCAAGATAAATTTTTCTCTCTAAAATTTTCTCTCTCTAAAATTTTTTCTCTCTAATTTTTTCCCTCTCTTGATTGATTTCTCTTTCTTAAAAGATTAGTCAATGAAAGATTTTTTTTAATATTTTTTATCTGATTCTAATGAAGAATCTTGATCCATGATTGTCGGGCACCGTGCTGGCACTCATCTTGATCAGATCGGATATTTCTCAATTTAATCATCCATGATCTTGATTTAATCATGACTTGATTAGATCATTTTGAGCACACTAATCGAGATGTTGAACTGTGGCACCTGATCAATTTAGATTGTACCTCATGAATTTTCTCTCCTCTGATTTTTTCTCTCTACTTTGTTGATGAATCCAACGAAGAAATCTCGATTCTATTACTTTAAAAATTTGATTTGATCTGATAGCCAAATTCTGGACCATCTATGTTCTAATTAGATTTTGATCAGATGTAATTAGATGATCGGACCAATCTGGATGATAGGATATGGGTGTCCATCAATTCTATTTTTCTTAATTGTTCATGTCCTTTCTAATTATTGAAATTGATTCTGTATAGGATTTTGAATATTTGATCATGGGATATCACGATATGATCTACGAACCGAATTTTGAAAAAAGATTTATAAAATTATGTGAATTATTGAAATGCGTATGAGATAAGTAATGTTTTACTTTTTTTAGATTTATCAATAAATTATAATATATTTTTTTGATATGATTTGAGAAACGATGTATAAATTGGATGAATGATATTTTGTTATAAAAATATCTTATTTAAAATATTATGATGAAGCATGATTGAACAAATTGATTTCATAATGCATTATATTGATTGATTTCGATACTGCATGATTATATATTTTTTTATTGAATTAAAATAAGAAATATGATTTATGAAGAATTCTGATATAAGAACAATATGAATTGATAACTTGACTATGTAAAGGATCCCGCCAATGGGGGCATATACGTTGACAATTGATTTGTCCTGAGAGTTTATGTCACCAGCGAGACCAGCGACAAACCGTCAGCGAGACCAGCAATTTCGAAGGACTTTGCTGTCAGATGATTCGCAGCTCACCGCAAGATGATACACGGTGTTATGATCCTGCCATAGAAAAAATATGGTCATAGCTCATGGTTGATGAAAAGAACTTAAAAATGAAAGAAATTAAAATCTCGAAAGAAACTCGAATTTTTGGAAAGAATAAAATTGGCATGAACTGTATTGCATAATTAAAATTAATTTCAAATTGATGAACTCTATATGCTTATTTTTTATAAATAATTATTTATTTTAATGCCTGATGAAATCTATGGAAAATGATCATTGCTTACTGGGCTATCTAGCTCATTACCTCCTATTTTATTATTTTTACAGATGTTGAGAATTTAAGATGATACAAGATATGAATGGAAGAGTGATTAGAAGCAGAATCTTCATTCTTTTATTTTAGATTGGAAGTCTTATTGACTTTGATGTAAGATATATTGAACATTGTTGAATTTATTGAAATATTAAAGTTGAAATTTAAATTATTATATTTTTAGTTTAAATTATTGACTAGTTATTCCACTGTTGTTTTATGATAGCATGATAAGATGCCTTGTATGTTTGTGGAGAGAGTTTCTTATGAGTATGTGGTGGTTGCCATGATTTTTGACTCACAATCTTGGGTCGGAGGCGTGACAAAATAGTAGGCCATTTTTAAATCAAGTAAATGATACTCCATTCTCAAGTCAAGTAAATGATAATCTATTCTCGGGTCAAGTAAATGGTAGTCCATTCTCAAGTCAAGTAAATGCTAATCCATTTTCAAGTCCAGCAATTAGCCATTAGCCTTTTTTTTTATTATTATTATTATTATGGTAGCCATATTGGCTACTAATTTGCATGGAAATATCTCATGTGATTAGTCATATACGACATACGTGACATTATTTGACATTGACAAGTGATGACCTCCATGCCATAGCTGAATGCAAATTGAAAAGGGATTCATTTATATTCTGATAATTAAATTTTCTCAAGTAAACGAAGGGGCACGAAATCTGTCCCGAGATAGACGACAAGAAGTATTTGTGCGTATGTTGGGGTGATGGATCAGGATATGGGTGCATAAGATTTTCGGATCAAACGAAGCTTGCGAGGAAAACCTCTCTCTATGCCAGTTTATGTTTATGATTCAGTAGTACCATTTAAATGCCAGCGTAAATCTTTAAAAAGGAGTATTTGGTACTTCAATCTATTCAACTTTAAACAATATGGAGGTGCCATGCTGCTGACCAGTAAAATATCTTGGTAATTCCTACAAGAGTGTTAAAAGATAGTATAAAATATAACTTTATCAAAGGTCTGAAAGCTCAAGTGGTCCTGTGACTGCGCGAGTTCAAAGACGCAGCAGTTTGGGGCGGTAACGTACCCGTGCTGGGCGTTGGTTCTTGCCTGAAGGGTTTTGCGTCAGAATCATGGGTCGAGTTCAAGCAATCCACAGCAAGGATTAAGGAATACCGTACAAAGCAGCTAGGATACTGTTCTCTCTTCCTTCTCTAGAATTGTTGATACGTTTGTTTTTTATCATACATATGTGGGTCTTGTTTGTAAACACTAAAGTAACCTTTTAGCATTAAGAAACTCTTGCATGAGGAGATACAAATGTCAAGGTCATGAGCATTAATATGCATTGACAGATCCAAGGCTAATTTTGCCGGAGATTAAATTTTTATGGTATGCCGATTTTCCCGACAGACTTGTAGTATTGTTTGCAATCTTTCCCACAAGAGTTGGATGCCTAATATCTTTAATAAGTTCGTACTTGCTTAAGTGTGTGGTTCTACTGTTAGATCAAACAACAGTAGTTTTAGGATTCAGTATTCACCAAACCTATGGGGCACTTGCAGGTTTTTGGCCAACAGTAGTTGTAGAAATCGATACATGAGTTGTTGTGTAATGTAATAGGCTGATAACCCTTAGCAAGAACACATGAAATATCAACAATTGCTGAATGTTGCAACTAATTCATACTTCAGAATTATAATTTTATTGCAAACTCTGAATACTTTGTGCTTATAGCATCTTATCTCCAAACATTGGTGATGAAGCACCTGCAATATAGTTGTCTACTAACTAGCATATGTGAATGCTACGCATGTGAAACGGTCAATTATGGTAATATCTACATAATAAATGCATTTTTCTTTTAGTTGTATTTTTCAAGGTTTTTCTTCACATGAATCTCAAGATATCAGTTATCTTACTGAGTGATCGTGGTTGAGGTGAACTAGCATCTCGATCTATTTCGGCAATAGAATTTCTGGAGGAAAAAGGGGATTTTCTAAGAGCTCGCCCAATATTTTAGGACCAAGATAGTAAAATCTAGACCTTTCTAGAAATTTCTGAATTACAATTCTAGATTTAAAAATTTATTACTTAAAAATTGATTTAAAAAATGGAAAATAATTTAAAAACATGTATCTATATTTTGGATTGTATTGGTTTGAGACAACTAAGATGATCAAGATTTTTATATATGTCATATGGGGCTGCCCTAAATAGTCTTGATGAACTTTTGACCTTCATCAAAAACATTAGCCTCGAAAAGTATTTTTTGAGAAAAAAGTTCCAAAATATCTCACAAACATATGGAAGTTGTAGAATGGCATGCTATTTGAAATAGATCAAATTGTCAGTTTAGGATTCTAAATAGATACCAATTAAATCAACCAACAATGATAGGAAAAAATTAAAAGAGAAAAATAAATTTATTTAAAAAAATAAAGACTAAAATAATTAATTTAGCTCCTCTTATTAAAAAAAAAATTATGTCTCTCGAAGATATTTTACCTCACATAAAGAATTTTTTCCAACTCTTCATGCAAGTCTCTTCTCCTCTTAATAAAATTATACATCTCTTCCACTAGAAGACAAACATATCATTATGTGCTACTAAAAGATAAAAGAAATCCACTATCCCTCGTTAACTCAAAAAAGTAAACTCAAATATATTATGTCTAAGACTCAACCTAACTAAAGTAGACCGAAACATTCGAATAATACTTAAACTTGGCAATAACAATCAACAATGATTTGGTAACCATAAAGATTCATGGATCACAAACAAGTACTGACATAATATAAATTATAGAAATTTGCATACATCACATCATACCATGCATGAAAAAAATGCTAACTTTTGCACCAACTTTATTTTTAGTAGTGAAGCATGGTAGAACATTCGTTTGTCATGTTCTCTAAAGAACAATTCTATTCTCAAGCCAAAGAGGGGGGAGGAGATGAAGGACAAGGAGATAGTGAGAGATTTGAAGGCAAGAGAGAGGAGGAGGAAGAGGGAGTTGGGAGGGGAAGAAAGGAACAAAGAGGAGGGAAGGGGTTTGGATAGGAGGAAGATGATGGATAAAAGCTTTCCGTATCCAATTTAATTTGATTGATTCTACATCATTTCTATCTCATTATTGTAACTTTCAACATTATTGCCACAATGGCATTTTAACGACAAAATTGGACTGCTGATGATAAGTCAATATTGCAACACTTTATAAAGTATCCATACTCAATTACAAAAATTAGAATGCTATGCTAAAATTTAGAAAAGTATATAAATGTAATATTTTTTCAATAACTAGGACTTAAAAAATTCTAAACTTAAAATATTCATTGAACTCCTTGGCTACCATGTCGTCCCATGCACATGTGACTGTTGCAATAATTCTTATAAATCATGAAGTAGTGTTTCATGGTAATTATTTTGAAATTAATGAGAGGAAATTTTCAGTCCAAATTTTCTTTTAATGCAACTAGTATGTGCAACTTCCGCATGCTTCAAATCTTTTCCACACTAACATTACTCATGTTCATCTAATATAATTAGACGAACATGAGTAATGGAACAATATTCTCCCAAATTATAATTATGCAACAGAAGGCAACAAAATGCAACAATGTGAATATCAACTACAATCCCTTGAAAGGCTGCAATCCGACAGCCTACAAAAGTCTCAATAGAATTAGTAGCTACAATTATGCAACAATTCATCAGTTTTTATGTTGATTTTAGCCAAGAAATCCATTTCGAACTTGCTATCCCTGTTACTGTAATGGAGCTTCTATATTCAGCACGTTAGATGCAGCTGGAACCAATATTTCAAAATGATATCTAGGCTAGCAAGGCAGGCTGCCAGACAATCATTTGAATGCTATTGCATATGGTACAAATAACTCAAACTTATCTGAAAGTTGCAAACTAAAAAAAATCTTGAATATTCATAGAACAACAAACAGCTGACCAATTTTCACTAGTTTGACTAATAGGTTAAAAGAAACATTTTATAAAAGTAATGCATGAAAAGTTCATGTCCGTATGTTGTACGAGGATGTAGGTTGGTATCATTGGTCGGAATTGATGTGAATCATGGGTGTAGTTGATTGTTGAGTTGCCACCTTAGCATAAGTGAGCTCAAACTACATCTTGCATATCTAGCACGCCAAAGTATTTTCTTTTTGAAAGGGAAATCCAAAACTAGAAAAATATTGTTTTAACATTTAAAATAGATTACCATATAAAAAAGTGATCAGGACACGTGCTTTTAGTACGTGCGAAATGCATGTCTTGTCTGTAACTATGAAAAGTAGTTTTTCTAGGGTTCAGAGACTCCCATTCCTCTCCCCTATGGATCCAAGGCTAGTTTTGCTGGAGATCAAAACTTTTATAGTGTGACAATTTTTCTGATAGGCTTATAGTATTGTTTACAATGTTCCAACAATAGTTGGATGCCTAGTATCTCTAGTAAGTTTACACTTGCTTCAATGATCTAGATGCCAGGCAACTACTCAGTTCTGTTGTCAAATTAATTAAATTAGTGATGCACCAGTTGATGGGTAAGGAGGTGCTTGTATGATTTTAGCCAACTACGGATTGTTTATGTTAACAAATTGATACATGAGTTTGGTTTACAATGTAATGGCTGATTACCCTCAGCAAGAATACTTGATATATTAACAATTGCTGACCATGCAACATATCTTATATATATTTCAGAATTATAATTTTATCAAAAATTAGTGTTTTTATGCTCTTGTTATAATTATATCATCTCAAATAGTTGTAACAACAAAACACGTGCAATATAGGTGCCTACTTACTAGCATTCATGAATGTTTACATGAGAGATGGTTGATATCGGCGTATCGATTTAATCAATACATTCTATTTTTGGCTATTATTTTTCTCAAGGGTTTTGTTTACATGAACTCCAAGATACCAGTTGACCTAATAATCAAGTGATGGCGGTTAATAATGACTAGGATTTTGTTTATATCTCATCTCGACAATCCAATTAATGGTCAAGAGCAAGCGCCAAATAGATCAGATTTTGATGGAAATACAGCAGAAAAGAATCACTTGATGCTTACTAGATAGGGCAAATGTAGACTGTAATGAATTACACCAAGTGTAAAGTTGTAGACTAAAAAGGCAGGATATGATAGTGACAAAGATAGATCGAAGAATTAGAACTTGACAGTGATTAACCATTGTTATGCATTAGTACAAACCATAAGCCAAAGAACATCATGGCCTGGTTGGTGGTTATAATGCACGTAAGCAAACAATCGAAACCACCAAAGATCAGTGATGTAGATAGTAACAAGAATCAATAGTTGTGTTACATTTATTTTGTTATTATTATAAATAATAAATTTGTAGTTTGTATAATTAACAATCTAAATAAATAAATTTTATTTTATCTTCGTACTTAATCTATCTGTACTTTCTATCCTAAAAGTCACTATAATTTAGAATAATTACTATCATAGTCAGTGCTGCATCTCTATTCCTATCCAAATTTATCTCTTTCAATTATTGACATGATAATAATTAAAATTTTTGAAGATCAAGACATCTGGATTTATGCTATTTTTTATCTTTTATTTGATCACCATCTTTTCAATTGATTCAATATTATTTGCACAATCACATATGTATCCATCCTAGCTTGTCGGCTATTAGAGTTATACCAATAAGTTCTCTAGCACATCCATCCTCTTAAGTGGTGTGAGAGAAACTCTATAGTAAATAAATCTTGATTTATCTTAGCTAAAGAATTGTTTGAGGAAATAGGGATCTTTCAAGAGCTTGCCCGATATCTTAGAACCAAGATATTAAATTCCAGTACCAACGGTAAATTCCATATTACAGTTATACTTGGGCATTGACTTAAAAAAGTTTTGTTGGTTAAAAAAATATATATTTTAAAAGATAAAATGTAATTGACAAATATCAACCTATATTTTGGTTTATATTGCATGAGTCAACAAGATCAAAATTTTTGTATATATCGTATGCTAGTGCACGATACTAAAACAAAGTAAATCCCTTTGGATCAAGATGAAATCTTTGATCCTTACCCAAAAATTTAAAATATATTATGAGAAAAGGAGCTCTAAAATAGCTCGCTATGACTGAAAGATTTGCTAGCAATGAAGACTATGGATCACAGACAAGTGCTGACATAATCTGCAATAGGGTGCACTAGTTACTATGAGAGAAGAAATAGCACAAAATGAAAATACAAAAAAAGGACAAGAGTAATTATGTCTAATTAGTGCAAGACAAGTTTGCAATTAAAAATTCAGGTACATCTTAATAAGTAAGTTTCAAATGAAGTTGAGCAATCATGATTTTGAAACCACAATAAATTGTATGTGGGATTTAAAATGGTTATAATAATATTCTAGTTTACATTTCAAAACAAAGAATAATTGACTTACAACCCACGGAACGCGTGGATTTTTCTTAATTAGCCTCTATCTTCTATCTCTCTCCCTCGCTGACAGCATCACCATTGCCCTTTGCCTTCTCGCTGCTTTCACCGACTGCTGTGGGGCCTCCCTCGGTGCCCCTACCACAACTCACAAAATCCCATATGCTTGAGAAAATAACCCAATTAGAACCTACGAAACCCCTTCGATCTCCATACTCTCCTTCTGGCCCCCGGCACCACCACCACCGCCCACTCCAGCACCAGCACCAGCACCGTCTCAACCTCCTCGGCCCTCTATCGCTCACACTACCATAATTGGCACAAAAACCAGTATGCTCAAGAAAAAACCCCAACCAGAACCTTAGAAACCCCTCCGAGCTCTGTGCTCTCCTTTTGGCCCTCGGCACCGCCGCCACCACCTGCTCCAGCATCGGCACTACCTCCTCCTCCTCGAGCCTCTATTGCTCACATCACTGCAACTCGCGCAAAACCTGTAAGCTTGAGAAAAAAATCCAATCAAAACCTAAGAAGCCCCTCTGATCTCTGTGCTCTCCTTTCGACCCCAGTACCGTTGCCACCGCCCACTCCAGCATCGGCACTGCCTCCTCCTCCTCGACCCTCTACCACTCACACCACCTCCTCCATCTTGAAGATTTTCAACATGTAGTTTCAGTTTTAAAATTAAAATTAAAATTAAATTTTAAATTTTTTATTGTGGTAGGCCATATCATTTGAAACTGTATATTGAACATGCGGTTTCAAGTCTGAAATCGCATGTTCAACATGCAGTTTCATCACGTCCGTATCCATTCATTCGAAAATAAGATGGAAAGAGGGATAGATAGAGCTGTCAATGGGCTAGGCCCAAGCTCGAGATCCGTGGGTATTTACCCGATAGATCTGGGTTTGGTACTAGTATTGGACCCATTTATCCAGATCCAGATTTGGATCCGATAAACTATCATGTAAATGTATAGGGTCTGAATATTTAATATCCAAACTCGATAGACTCAAAATCCGAATAATATATATATAATATTATATATATATATTCAAACTATTTTGAGCCGTTAGATCAGAGATTGAATGGCCTAAAATTTTCAAAAGATATAAAAGCCCTAAAACTCTCATCCCTTTCTCAGTCTCTCTGTCTCCCTCTCCTCTCTCTGTGAGTCTCTCAGTCTCCCGACAGCACCTCTCCTACTCCTCCGGGTGCCCTGCCTCTCCCTCTCTGCCACGTGATATGCTCGTCGGTGGTCGGACCCCGATAATAAGGCTGTGGACGAAGGAGATCCTCTCCCTCTCTCTGTCTCTTAGTCTCGCTCTCTCCCCCTCTGTCTCTCAATCTCCCACTCTCCCTCTCCATCGAGATCTCTCCGTCGAGATTCGATCTCTCCAATGGTGCCGAGCCCTCCCTTCTCTCTTGCTCTCGTTCCTCTCCCGCTCTGTGGCTTTAGATGTCCTACCTCTCCCTCTCCACTGTGAGATCTGCTCGTCGGTGGCCGGACCCCGACACCAAGGCCATGGATGAAGGAGATACTTTCTCTCTCTATCTCTCAATCTCCCTCTCTCTCTGTCTCTCAGTCTCCCACTCTCCCTCTCTGTTGAGATCCCTCCATCGAGATCCTATCTCTCTGATGGCATCGAGCCCTCCCTCCTCTCCTGCTCCTGACTTTCTCTCCCTCTCCCTCTCCATCGAGATCTGATCTCTCCTCCGCTTCTCTTGCTCCCGGCTTCCTCTCCTTCTCCATCGAGATTCGATCTCCTCTCCATCTCTCCCCTTCTGTCATTGCCTTTTGCAGCTCTGCCACTCCACGCCCTCTCTCTCTGCCTCACATTGTCTCTGAAAGAATAGTGCCCTATAAGCCAATCGCATGGGGATGCGATGGAACTTTTCTTTATTATCTTTCTGCTCATTTGCATGACATTAGTTATTTTATTTATATGAGGTATTATATTTTATCTTTTGCTCCATCATATTTTTATGATTATGATAAACCCCATAGATTAGGGTAATAATTTTAAGATCATGATGAGATCATGCCAGTGAGACCTAAAATCTTGAAGCCCCAATCTAGAATATTTTCAATCATTGGATCATTGAGTCAGAGATCGATGACTTCAACAAGATTGGTACATCCTATATGTACTCGATGGAGAGGGTGGCTGATCTCACAATCACTTATGTGACGACACTAATACAAAGATGTAGGTGCTTATTAGAGAATGAGTTCACTGAACTGACTCATAAAAGAATATCTGATGGAGCTTTACAATATATCAACAGATGGTTCTTTAGTGAGAGTGGTGCATGTGATCCTCTAACCTGAGATCACCATGGTATCTTGTGTACATGGATCCTTACTTTGGTTTATTCTTCAGCACACCACTTTGAGATATGTATGGGATATTCTGGGTACGGTGAAGTGTGCATGGAGATTGTGAGTGACCAATAAAAAATCGATCACTCCTTATAGGAAGAGAGAACATCCTATATGATCTCATAGGATGGTGACTCTGAGAGTCTCAGGCCAGAGCAGGGATGAATAGTAAAAAAAATTTCTACTGATTCATCAATCGAGTCATCATCATTGGGTCGAGATACATTTGGTTAGGTATTTGGATTTGACATATTTTCATATCCATGGCCTTTTCAGGATGTTGTGTGATCTAAGGATTGAATTGCATGATAACTCACCATGGAAGGATAATTTTGATATTTCTATCAAATTTTAAATCTTTCAGGTAGTCATGACACATTGCTAGATATCAATCTTGACTTGTGGACTTATCAGAATTAAAAAAATTTAATTCAAAAATAAATTAGGAAGAGTCCTAGTTGATTGGGACTCTCGAATTGACCTAATCCAATCGAATAGGATTACGTCAAGAGTTTGGATCCACTGCTGGTTAGATTTGAAACCCAATGGGTCACACATAATAAAGATTTGATTTTGATCCAATCAATTTAAATTTATCATAAATTCAATGGGTTAATTGAATTGCTAGCACATGAATTAACCCAAGTTTTCAATTGGGTTCAGTGCAAAGGTGTTTGTGCTAACCTTGTCTTGTTGTCTTGACCTAATGTGATCGGATTTGAACCATTTAATTAATTAGATAGTTTTATCTGATTTTATAGAAGTGTTTCACATGGAACCAGCCTCCTCCACGTCAAGCCACATGCCCAAATAAATTAGATGCCCCATTTAATTTGGTGTTGGAGAAGAGGAGTCTTTCTCCTTTACTCCTCTTAAATTTCTTACCAAATTCTCCACACGTTCCTTAATCCCACGCGCCATCTGATGACCATTGAGATTTCTAAGCAGAAAGAGAAGGAGGAGTCCTTCTCATGGAAGAAATTTGAATGCCACAAAATTTAATGGGACGCCATATATGCATTGATTTGGAAGAGTCCATGATATCATGGACTCTTGGTATTTTTTGCCCTCATTTATTTTTTCACGTTCCATTTGATGGTATCTGGTTATTGTTGGCACAGAAGTGAAATAGTCCTTTTGCTTGAAGGCTCTTCCACACCTAGAACTTCTATATAAGGAATTTATTCCTTATGGAAACTAAGGGACAACACATAGGTTGAGTTTGCGCCAAACAATTATTTTCTCCCTAAATACCTCATAATTCTTACACATCTTATTTTTTGGGACATCAGAAGGAAGAGACCTTCTGCTCCTTGACTTCTCCATGCCATTTATTATTGTGGTGATTTATTTCACTGTGTGGAGAAGTTGGGACGCCAAAAGTTGGCATCCCCTGGAATTGGATGGCGCCCCTTTGTAAGCTATAAGAAGGGTGCGCTACACCCTATTTTATGTCCCTTTTTGGCTGGGTTTTAGGCATGAGAATAAGAGGATAAAGATAAAAAAATGTTTGAAAAAAATATAAAAAAAAAGGAAGAGAAAATGGATAGGAAGGGAGAAGAAAATTAGAAAGCATGTGATGCTTGTCCAAAAATCAGAATGTTCAAGTGTTGAACATCTGATTTAATTTTTGTGTGGTGTGATCTTTTGAGGAAAAATTTTTAAAGAGGTTCTAATGGAGGTCATGAAGGCATACAAATAATGGTGGAACGAGTTCTTGCGAAAGACGGTCAGCAGCGCACTTGTGAAGAAAGCTGCAGCACCATATCGAGTTGGGAAGGTCCCTGATCAGTCCTATGTGGATCACCATTGGAGGGTTTCTACTTTAAAGTCTCATGGAGATCTTAAAATCACCAGTTCGTGGTCTTCATGGTGGTATATGACTTCTGGTCTTCTCTTGATATACATGCTTTTGTGGTTTGATTGTAACCATCAAGGGTTCTTAGGATTTTGTGTTCCGGTGGTCTTGTTTAAATGTTAAACTTTATTTTCAAATGTTGAATGCATGTTAAAATTTTTGAAATCTATATTTTGCTGTGTCATCAGAACCCAACAGTAGTACCAAAGCCATCCTTGATAGATTCAATGAAATTTCATATTATTCTTGTGATATGGATTAGATCCAGTTCGAACTATATCCAAATTAATTTTTTTGATTGATGTTTAGTTGATGATTTTGATGTATTTTTATAAATAATAAATGTTATCGATCGATGATCAAATTTTGGATATATAAATTTCATAGCCTTTAGACTTGTGTGACAAGTTTAGTTTAGATCCTATGATTTATTTTTCGATAAAATTGAAATCCAATGCATGTGATGCGCAATGCCTTGGAATGCTACATATAGATGTACATTACCAAATCTTAGAATTTTTGCATTTGATGTATTCACCTAAGATCCAAGCGTCGACCATCATGTTATCGGGCACTCACTATTGTGGGTTGACCATTTTGGTAGTTGTCCGAGGAGTGTGTGGGGTCGAAAATTTTTTTATCATGGATAGGATGCATCAGACAGTGGATTAGGATTTTTGTGTTGATAGATTGGTTTAACTATAATTCATAGTTCTAATGTGATTAGAATTAATGATTATAGTTTAGATCATAATCATGGTTCTAATTTGATTAGAAGCCATGTTTAATTTTGGTTAATCAAATTTGTCATTTACCTAATTTGATTAGGGTTTGAATTATGGGTGATCGAATCTAAGTTAACCTAATTGAATTAGGTTTAACCTAAGAATTGGTTAACTCAACTTAAATGAATGACAAATGATTAACTTAAAGTTAATTTTGGATCAAGGGTTGAACCCGAATCAAAAAATCCTTAATGGGTCTAATACCTATATAATTTGAACATCTTATTGACATATGTTTGAATGATATCGCAATTGAAATAACATGAGTTGTTAGTTATAAATATATGTTGAATTGTTATGGACTATGAAACATCCATATGATGGATGTAGGTATGAATACTTCTTTATCGGTTGATTTTATAAATACATCTGCAAAAGTTGCAATAGGGATTGGGTGCCCCTGATGCATTGTATTATCAGCTAAACCATTCTTTTGTTTGTTCCCAATTGTTGATTGGGATATTTATATGTTGATGTAAAATAATAGAAAAAAAATTATTTGAGAACAAATAAAAATTATTTCTTTCTATTTTCAAATAAAGATCAAGCATTCATGGTAGACTTCATGGTGATGAAGACTCGACTACCTAGCGTTTAATAGCTGAGGTGCATTAAGATTGACCATGAGATGGTTCAATCTATGATGCACCTAGGGTTAGATCCTTAGATCATCCTATGGCTCGGATGATTTTTTCAAAGTCTATAACTATTTATTTTCTTTTATATTTGCTCTTACATGCTGGTAGTTAGGAGTTTGATTTTACATAGCATTTGATGTATGTATATATTTAGGATGTGCTTGAGACTTAAGTCCCTCGGTTAAATTATATTAAGTCTTATTGATGAAGTGTTAAGAATACTATCCATGCCTTCCTTCATGCTAAGTCATTATTATGTCAAGAACTATAGTAGACTTATTGTGTTATCCACAAGGCTTGCTATGGGGACTGGCTTCATATTGTTTTGGTACATAATGAAGCTAATAGTATTTAACTCATACTAAGTCAATAGAGTATATCAAAAACTGTAGTGAGTTTGTTATGCTATCCACAAGGCTTGCTATAGTGATTGGTATGATGTTGATCTAGTGATGCTTATGGCATATTCTAGTAGTACTGCTTTATTATACTATCTACAAGGATAGTATTATTCAGATATGACCATATAGGATTGAAAGATATGACTTAACTAAAATATTATAGTTTGTTGTGCTATCCACAAAGCTATAAGTATTTTAGAGGCAAAAGTTATGTTGAGAGTTGCATGAGATGTAATTAGTAAAGAGTTACTTATCTTTGAACTCATAGAAGCTTGTTGTGCTATCCACAAGATTTTTTATGAGAAATTGAGATCTCAATCTCACTAAGAAACTTCATGATAAGGTTCTTCGATTTCATACTTGAGGGCTATGAAATTCGTTAAAATAGTAGGATACACAATTAGATAAAAATTTTCTTCTAACTTGTGTATGTCATTATGAGTAGTCCTATTATGTTCTAATATATAAATTTGCATCTTTACTATCACTGCTTAGGATATTCTTTAAAATTGACTGAACTTAAAAGAATGGTTGAGGAAAAGAAGGTGAAGAATGTCTTCACTATAGGTATCTAATATCATTACAGCATTGATGAGCAATAAAATTAGAAGAATTATCTTGCAAATATGATGTAGTAGCAAGATGCAAAAGTTGCATCTACTAATAGTTTGTATGTGATATAAATTAATAATTTATTGAGTGTTTCAGCTTTAAAATTTTAAGTATGTGATATCTTATATAGGTTCCACTTATGCAAAATATTTGCTGGACCTATAAAGCTGAAGTGAGGTGACTACTTGCCTTTTGGTACTGATGGATAGTCCATTCATGCTAAGGCTGTAGGAACCTATTTATTTAGAAATTAGTAGACCATTGTTTATCAAAAATATTATTTCAATCCCTATGTTATTGTAACATAGATTTGAAATTAATGTTAAGAGTAAAAGTTACTCTCCTTCTGATAAATTTTATGACTATGGTCTTATATTTCTGTCACTCAATGATATTGTTCTTCATGTTGATGAGAACAAAAAATAAATATATGATGGTCACATATCTCAGGGCAAGAAAGGTATTAAGTCTTGAACATATGGATGTTCAAATGCTAATAATATCTTAACCCAGAGATGGACACTTCATATGAGATATGGTGTATTCCCTAATATGCTTCATAAATTTTTAATTCTCATTCTGAGAAATATCTTTAAAATTACTATAGATATTTTAAATTAGATATCAATAAAATCTGTAACGAGCACTCCATATGAGATATGGAAAGGACAAAAGGCAGGTTGCCCAACTTATGTAAAATATGCTGATGTACATAAGTTTTGTGCTAGATCAGATTTTATATTAGTTTATAGGTTATCCTAAGATTAGTATGTGCTACTATTTCTACCACACTACTTGACAAAAGTATTTTGCCAGTAGGTATACCACCTTTTAGGAAAAAAAATTTTTTTAAGAAAAAAGACTGTGGGAGGATAAATGAACTTGAGAAGTTCAAGACCTATGAGCTATCCTATCATAACCTGTAGAGTATCCATAAGTTGATTCTTGACCAGATATGCTCATTGATGAGGCACAACCATGAAACACACCTCCTTACCGAAAGGTCTATCCGAGTGTGTAATGTACCACTCTAATATGGGTTTGTTATTGAGAATGACTATACACCATACATTATTGTGAATAATATTTTCTTGACCTATTCGAAGATTGTCATGAGTAGAGACTCTGACAGATAGCATGAAATCATGACTTCCGATATAGACTCCCTGAACATCAATTAAGTATTGACTATGGTTGAAGCACCTATGGGTATGACCCAATAGGTTGCTAATAGGAATGCCTATCTAGATTTTTGCTATTGAAATACTTCATCTAAAAAAGTTGTCTCTAGTGGGAAGCAAATGCATTTATGGATTCAAGCATGTATTGAGGAGATGGTACCTCTATTTTTGATGAGATAGTCAAAATATTTAACTTTATCAAATATAGATGAACTATGTATGTGTACAAAAGGATAAGTGGGAGTCCTACTAACTTCTTACTTATGTATGTGGGTGACATACAGTATATTGAGAAGGTAGTCTTGATATTACACTCGGTCATTTATATGCTTATCCCAAATATTTTCATGAAAAAAGACTTGGATTAAGCATCCAATATTTCTTGGCATCTATAGGGATGGATATAAGTGGATGCATGACTTGTCCCAGTCTGGATACATGAAATTTATGTGGAAGAGGTTCAATATGAATGGGTGTAAAAGAGTTTACTTATCCATATATTCAATGTACCAAGCCTGATGTGAATTATGTTTTGTGTATAATCATTAATTTCAGGCAGACCCATGATAGGATCTTATGAAAAATTGTGACAAGTATTCTCAAAGTACTTGAGAAGTATTAGAGGAGTAGTGCATTGGAAAGATTTCAAACAGCATACTGTATTTGTTTCAGGCAGATCCTGATGAAGAGTTTATCACTAAGTTAGGTATGGTTTCACTAGGTACCCACATACATCCTAGGCACTTTCACCTCATTCATGATATGATCATAAAGTGAGTTATTATTAAGAATATTATAATGGACCAGTTCACTGAGCCTTACACAGCAGCAGTGTAATCATCACCTTGATTGTATGGACATCAGGATAGGGGCGATTGGCTTTAGTGCAAGTGGGAGATTGAAAGAATAGTGCCCTACAAGTCAATCGCATGGGGATGCGATGGGATTTTTTTTTATTATCTTCCTACTTATTTGCATGACATTAGTTATTTTATTAATATGAGGTATTATGTTTTATCATTTGCTGCATCATATTTTTATGATTATGATAAACCCATGATTAGGACAATGATTTTAGGACCATGATGAAATTATGCTAGTGAGATCTAAAATCTTGATAGCTCCAATCTAGAATGTTCTCAATTGTTGGATCATCAAGTCGGAGATCGATGACTTTGGTAAGACTGGTACATCCTATGTATACTCGATGGAGAGGGTGGCTGATCTCACAACCACTTGTGTGGCGACACTAATACAAGGATGTAGGTGCTCATTAGAGAATAAGTTCACTGAACTGAACGATAAAAAAAATCTGATGGAGCCTTACAGTATGTTAATAGATGGTTTTTCAGTGGGAGTGGTGCATGTGATCCTCTGACCTGAGATCATCATGGTACCTTATGTACATGAACCCTTACTTTGGTTCATTCCCTAGCACACTATTTTGAGATATGTGTGGAATATTCTGGGTATGGTGAAGTGTACATAGAGGTTGTGAGTGGTCAATAAAGAATTGGTCACTCCTAGTAGGAAAAGAGAACATCTTATGTGATCTCATAAGATGGTGACTCTGAGAGTCTCTGGCTAGAGTAGGGATGAACAGTAGAAAGGGTTTCTACTGGTTTATCAATCGAGTCATCATCATTGGATCGAAATATATTTGGTTCGATATTTGGGTTTTACATATTTTCATACCTATGGTCTTTTCGAGATGTTATGTGATTGAAGGATTGAATTGCACAGTAACTCAGTATGGAAGGATAATTTTGATATTTTCATCAAATTTCAAATCTTTTGGATAGTCATGACACATTGCTAGATGTCAATCTTGACTTGTGAACTCATCAGAATTAAAAGAGTTTAATTCAAGAATCAATTAGGAAGAGTCCTAGTTGATTGAAACTCTCGAGTTGACCTAATCTAATCGGATTAGGGTTACGTTGAGAGTTTGGATCTACTGCCGGCTAGATTTAGAATCCAATGGGTCACACACAATAGAAATTTGATCTTGATCTAGTCAATTTGAATTTATTATAAATTTAATGGGTTAATTGAATTGCTAGCACATGAATTAACCCAAGTTTCCAATTGGATTCAGTGCAAAGATGTTTATGCTAACCTTGTCTTGTTGCCTTGACCTAATATGATTGGATTTGAATCATTTAATTAATTAGATGGTTTTATCTGATTTTATGGAAGTGTTCCATGTGGAACCAGCCTCCTCCACATCAAGCCACATACCCAAATAAATTAGATGCCCCATTTAATTTGGTGTTGGAGAAGAAGAGTCTTTCTCCTTTACTCCTCTTAAATTTCTTATCAAATTCTCTACGCATTTCTTAATCCTACGTGCCATCTGATGACCATTGAGGTTTCTAGGTGGGGAAGAGAAGGAGGAGTCCTTCTTATGGAAGGAATTTGAATGCCACAAAATTTAATGGGATGCCATATATGCATTGATTTGGAAGAGTCCATGATATCATGGACTCTTGGTATTTTTTGCCTTCTTTTATTTTTCCACGTACTATTTGATGGTATCTGATTATTGTTGGCACAGAAGTGGAAGACTCCTTCTGCTTGAAGGCTCTTCCACACCTAGAACTTCTATATAAGGAATTTATTCCTTATGGAAACTAAGGGACAACACATAGGTTGAGTTTGCGCCAAACAATTATTTTCTCCCTAAATACCTCATAATTCTTACACATCTTATTTTTTGGGACATCAGAAGGAAGAGACCTTCTGCTCCTTGACTTCTCCATGCCATTTATTATTGTGGTGATTTATTTCACTGTGTGGAGAAGTTGGGACGCCAAAAGTTGGCATCCCCTGGAATTGGATGGCGCCCCTTTGTAAGCTATAAGAAGGGTGCGCTACACCCTATTTTATGTCCCTTTTTGGCTGGGTTTTAGGCATGAGAATAAGAGGATAAAGACAAGAAAAAATTTGAAAAAAAAATGTAAGAAAAGAGGGAGAGAAAATAAAAAGGAAGGGAAAAGAAAATTGGAAAGCATGTAATGCTTGTCCAGAAATCAGAATGTTCAAGTGTTGAACATCTGATTTAATTTTTGTGTGGTGTGATCTTTTGAGGAAGAGTTCCTAAAGAGGTCTTAGTGGAGGTCATAAAGGCATACAAGCAATAGTACAACGAGTTCTTGCGAAGGACAGTTGGCAGCGCACTTGTGAAGAAGGCTGCAGCACCGTATCGAGTTGGGAAGGTCCCTGATCAATCCTGTGTGTATCACCATTGGAGGGATTCTGCTTTGGAGTCTCATGGAGATCTTAAAATCATCAGTTCGTGGTCTTCATGGTGGTATATGACTTTTGGTCTTCTTCTGATATACATGCTTTTGTGGTTTGATTGTAATCATCAAGGGATTCCTAGGATTTTGTGTTTTGGTGGTCTTGTTTAAATGTTAAACTTTGTTTTCAAATGTTGAATGCATGTTAAAATTTTTGAAATCTATATTCCGCTGTGCCACCGGAACCCAACAGTCTCCACTGCCATCCGAGCCACCCCTCCCTCTCCACCGCTGCCCTCTGCCGAGATCTGATCTCTCCGTTGCTGTCCTTCGCTATCTCAACTTCCTCTTCCTCTCCGCCGCTCGCCGGACCCCGACACCAAGGCAGCTAATCCTCCATGCCCTCGCGATTTTCTAGGAAAGCATTGGTAAATATCATGAGGATTAGTTTTTTCATAAATATTCTTATGTGATTGCTGTGAATGTATTGGTAATATTCTGTGGATCAATTTGTGGTCATCTTTTCTTATGTGATTTATTTTAAATTTTAAAAAATATCAAGTACTGAAAATTTTAATGTTGAAGTTGAACAAAATGTAAGCACATCGGTGGAGCAAATTGAGGAAGAGTTTTATTTTTTGAATTTGAACAACTTTTATATTTTTATTTGTATGATCATATGATTGTATAACTTTTAGATATTTTTTTAGGTTATTGTATAATTTTTAGTTATTTTTTTATGAGACTTTGAATATGAGTTTTAGATTTCGGATTCGGATATCCGAGACCTATTAGGGTCTGGATCTGGTACTTCAAGAATAGATTCATCGGATATTCGGGTCTAGATCTAGTACTAATAACTAAGATCGGATCTGGATTTGAATATTCAAGTTTCGATTCAAATCCGATTCATCGACAGATCTAGAGATAGATTTGAAAATAAATATTTAAAAAATATTTTTTTATAAAAAATCTCATTCCAAAGCAATTTGCAATCAGCTTCTCTACGGCAGTAATATTAGGTGTTGTCCTTTCCAAATCAAGTAAACCATGCATGGATGCTGACTGGTGATGATCTCCATGCCAGGCTGCTTGAAGGTGATCCTTTCATCTGCATATGAATCAAATAAAGTATTAATTAGCGGCATATGTAGTTGGAATAGATCATGAAATCACTGGGTGGATGAGGTTTCCAGTTGAAACGAAGCTTGCAAGGGAAACGTTAGTTTTTACTTAATTCCAAAACATATTCCATCTTATGGAGTTTTGCAGAATCCTTGGTCAAAATCTGTTTTCTTTATAGCTAGCAATTGGGTTGGATTGAATCAAATACGGATTGGATCGAATGGAGATCGGATCAAAAATTTACCAATTAAATCCAACTTGTTTATCAAATGGATTAAAAATTCAAATCCCAATCTGACCTATTTATTAAATAGATAACCTAATTCAACCAACATAACTAATTTATAAAACAGATCAAGTCAAGTTAAACGAGTTAAATAGATTAAACAGATTAAATAGATTGGATTAAAGAAATCAGAAATATATTAAGTAGGTTTTAAATAGATTAAATATATTAATCAAATTTTGAATAGATTAAATAGATCAGATTATAACATCATCCAATTATTAAAATATATATCAAAGATCTAAATTTGAACGCAACCCATTTAATAAATAGATCTAAATAGATCGATCTGTTATGATCCAAATCTATTTATGTTAAATCCAAAGCTACTTAAAGCGAGTCATTCGTGGGTTAGATTGAAAGATTGGATCATAAATTACTGTCTTTATTTTTCTCACGATTTATAATTTATTATTTTTCACTATTTGTAAAAGTTCATGTATGAAAATCTTGACCTTTACATTAATAAAATTCATAATCTTAGGATAATAAAAAATTTACTGTTTGCGGAAATCTTATGGGTTAAAGAGTGCAGCCCAAAGGTTTGGGCTGTGGTAATTCTTTATTCGAGTTGATCTCTTTATTTTCTTTGTTGATCTTTTCCAGTAAATATTATCTATTAAATTATTTTTAAGGATGAAAGTAGACCGAATAATACTCATTTGGATCCATTTGCATATTCGAATCTATCCAAATATAAACAGAAATTTGAGCATTCAATTAATATTATACAAACCTTAATTTTAGTACTCATATTCTAAAAGCACCACTAAATAATGCAGTAATAAATAGTCTATTCTCAGGTCAATTTAATCTTCGTTGATCTGTTATTTGTTGCATCTGGACCTGTAGCAGAAGATCGACTTCTGCTTTTCAATGATCTAAAGTACATAGTATGCAGTCGTAAATGGTCTGTTCTCAAGTCAAGTTAGCTAGTCATTACCTTCATGAGTCAAGCAAATTATGGACTTCTGTTATGACTGGCTGCAATTTTTGTGAGTTGTTACACAAAACATTCATGCTGGGCTGCAAAGAAGTTGTTTCATAGTTGATGTAATTTTTGAAAAACACATTTAGGTCCTCTAATTAAATTTTATTACATAAATAAACAACAAGAATTGTACTTTGTCCCATAGAAGTGAACGGAATTATTGTCTGTGTCATCGTAACTTTAACTCATACGATTGAGATACAGGTGGATAAGGGTTCTAGGTGGAGCATAGCTTGCAAGGAAAGTTCTCCCCAATAATTTGTGGTTCATTGGTTCCATGTCACCTATTAAGAGCCAGAATAAATGGCCATGATTGGACTTAGCAGTACTCAAATAAATTCTTTAGCTTCTAATATATATATATAGTTAGAAACTAAAATCGGCTATCAAATGTTTCCTGTTAACCATAAGATTTCTAAGAATCCAACATTTTCATTAACGTCTGTAATTTCAAGGGGTCTCCCAGGAGAGCTAATTCCTTTTTGTAGCCAAATTGTGTACAAGCCTAATCTATCAAAAATATAAATAAAAGAATAATTTGTAATTATGAGCTGCTGGTTGTTACTACTATATGACAAGAAATAGGTATAATTACTTACGAGAAATATTAGCATGGACCAACTACATCTTTAGTCAAGGCATATTTCTATTCTTTTTATTTCAATATAGTTGAGAAAATTTTCACAGATCTACAATGCACGTTATATAGTAATTGAGGGTCTATGCTCAAGTCTGGTAAATAAGTATCCGTTGTCTTAGTCAAATAAACTGTGCATGGACTTGCATGGTGTGACTGGTGCTGTTCTTTATGTCAATGTAACTAAAAACGTCCTCGACACCGGGCTGTTAGATGGCTCCTTCTCATTTTTAGTACTTGGGGAGACTTTAGACTTGTCAAAGCAATGACGTAACGACGTGATCAAATGGCACATAGCTTGTACGGAATTATGTCTATAATCATCTGTATCTACCTTCATCGCTTTAGTTTCTAATTCCAAATTTAGTGTTTTTTGTCTAGTATTAACGTACAGTCTGCAAACAAAATAGTTTTTGAGAAAGATTGACAGATCATTTATAATAAGACTACACTCAAGTACTAACACTTACCCCCAAGGACACCTAGCATCACTGTTAGCTATTTCCTTTTTCTTGATGGAACACAAATAGCTAAGATTTTTGCCGTGCACTAACTTTATAAGACATGTGGTTTTGGATAATTCCTATATATAGACCAGATCAATGCCTACATATTACCATGATTTTATCTCATCATCTATGGCAGTACTGAGGAAGTGAATTGAGATCTTTATTGTAGCCTCATCTTAAGCACCCGAATAGAGGATTGATTGCATGGTTCTAATCACTAGAATTCGTAATGGACTTTCATTGCACAACAGATCTAAACTGTGCATATGTTATGCAGTATAAATGATCCCTTCTCAAGTCAAAGTAAATGATAGTCCATTCTCAAGTCAAATAAACGATAGTCTATTCTCAAGTCAAGTGAATTTGTAATCCATTATCAAATCAAGTAAACGGTAATCCATTCTCAAGTAAATGATAGTCTATTCTGAGGTCAAGTAGCCGATAATCCATTCTCAGGTCAAAGTAAGCGGTGAGCCATTCTCAAGTCAAGCAACTCCGCTATTAGCTTTTTCTTGTGGTGGTCATATCGGTTACTAATTTCACAAGTCAAGTAACCATACATGAAATATCTCACGTGAGTAGTCATATGAAAATCCATGCCATATAGCAGAATGCAATTTGAAATGAAATTTCATTTATATTCTATTAATTAAATTTTCAAAAGTAAACGATGGGACATGAACTTTGTCCTGAGATAAACGATAAGAAGTATTTGATCATATGTTGGGGTGAGGGATCAAGATATGGGTGTGTAAGATTTTCAGGTGAAATGAAGCTTGCAAGGGAAATCTCTCTCTCTATGTATGCTAGTTTATGTTTATGATTCCATATTACCACTTAAATGCCAGCATAAATTTTTAAAAAGGAGTGTTTGGTACTTCAGTTTATTCAACTTTAAACAATATGAAGGTGTCATGTTGCTTACCAGTAAAATATCTTGGTTATTCCTACTAGAGAGTTAAGAGATACAATAAAATGCAACTTTGTCAAATGTTTGAAAGATCAATTTGGTCCTGTGACTGCAGAGGACCAACTTGGTTGCGTATTCTAGAGTTGTCCAAAGACGCAACAGCAGAGGACGATAATGGAGCCGTGCTGGGCTTTAGGCCAGACCTGAAGGGCTTTGGGTCAGAATTGGGTCGAGTCCGAGCAATCCACAGCCGAGTGAACTTTTTAAGGAATTATGGATTGAGGAATACCATTCAAGGCAGATGAATACTGGTCTCCCTTCTCTAGAGTTGCTGATATGTTTATTTTTTTTCCATACATGTGTGGGTCTTATTTGTAACCATTAGAGTAACCTTTTACCATTCAGAAACTCTTGCAGGAGGAGATGTAATTGTCAAGGTCAGCATTAATATGCGTTTACAGATCCAAGGCTAATTTTGCTGAAGATCAAAATTTTTATGATATGACGATTTTCCTGACAGACTTATAGCATTGTTTACAATGTTCCAACAATAGTTGGATGCCTACCATCTCTAGTAAGTTTATACTTGCTTAAATGATCTAGATGCTGGGCAACTATTCAGTTCTGTTGTCAAATTAATCAAAACATTGATGAACCAGTTGAAGGATAAGGCGGTGCCTTTTTTTTTGGTAGAATAGGATAAGGAGGTGCTTGCACGTTTTTAGCAAACTATGCTGTTCATTTTAACAAATTGAGACATGAGTTTGGTTTACAATGTTTTCATTAAAAAAAAAAAAGAAGAAAAGAAAATTTGAGTTTGGTTTACAATGTGATGGCTGATTACTCTCAGCAAGAATACATAATATATTAACAATTGCAGACTGTGCAACTTATTTTATATAAATTTTAGAATTATAATTTTATTAAAAATTAGTATTTTTTTGCTTATGTTATAATTATATTATCTCAAAGAGTGGTTACAATAAAACACATGCAATATAGGTGCCTACTTACTATGGCACATGAATGTTGTAGTGAGAGATGATTGATATCAGCATATCTATTTAATCAATTCATTTTACTTTTAGCTATTGTTTTTCTCAAGGGTTTCGCTCACATGAATTCTAAGATATTAGTTGTCCTAATGATTGAGTGATAGCAACTAAGAATGACTAGGATTTTATTTATACCTCATCTCGACAATCCAACTGGTGGTTGAAGCAAGTACCAAATGGATCAGACTTTCATGGAAACATAACAGATAAGTATCACATGACCCTTACTGGACAGGACAAATTTCGACAATAATGAATCATACAAAGTGAAAAGTTGGAGACTGAAAAGACAAGATACAATAATAACGCAATAGATCAAAGAATTAGAACCAGCTGATTGTGATTAATTGTTATGCAATGATACAAACCACAAGTCGAAGAACATCATAGTTTGGTTTCGGTTATAATGCACAAAAGCGAACTGTCAAAACCACTGAAGATGGACAATGTAGATTGTTACAAGAATCAACAGTTGTGTTATAATTTTTTTATTGTCAATATAAAAAATAAATTTGTAGTTTGCATAAGAGACTATTTTAACAATCTAAATAAATATATTTTATTTTATCTTAGTTCTTAATCTATCTGTAGTTTCTACCCTAGGAGTCATCATAATCTGGAATCATTACTATTGTAGTCAGTGCTACACCCCTACCCCTATCCAGATTTATCTCCTTCAAACTTTAAGATGACAATGGTTAAATTTCTTAAAGGTCAAGACATCTAGATCCATGCTATTCTCTATCCTTCCTAGACTTGGGCACTGGGCCGTGCCTAGCATGGCCTGACCCAGGCCCATCGGGCCATGGACCAAACAGGCAGTGCCAAGCACGGTCCATTCTGTATATAGGCTGTGCCTGGCATGGCCTGATTACATGGGCCAGGTCCAACCCGTAATAGTTAAAATCTTTTTTTTGTTGTTTTTTGGGTTAAAATGGTTATATTTGAAAAAATGACCATTTTGACCCCTCCAACAGTCAAAAAATGGTTAGATTGAGGGGTATTTTGAGAAAATCAAAATTTTGAGATTTTTATAAATAGGATCGTTTTCTTTCATTCTCACCACACTAATTCATCAAAATAATTCTCTCCATCTCTAATCTCTTTACTCCTATTTATTCTCTCTTCTAGCAATTCTGCTCTCTTTCATTCAATATTTAGCAAGTAGCAATTATAGTTTAGCAATTCAAAAGTTATACAAGAGGAGAAAGCATCCTCCTTTTGAAGGTCGAAGTTTAAGAGACAGCTCTTCCAGCTCTACTCTGTTGGCTCTCCTCTTCCGGCCTGGCCCTCTTCTTGCGGCTCTCCAACTCTTCACTCTACCTCTTCTTTCTTTTCGATCCTACTCAATATTTTTTTGCTGGTTACGAGTTAGTTTTTTTTTTTTTATATTTATTTAGTTTAGATGGCAAATTATGATGATGAGAATATTGCCGCCATGCAATTCTGCTTTCCATCTATTTTTGAGGAGAAAAAAACTCTTTCATACAATTTTGATTTATATTAATAAATTGGTAGGGATCCATGCTAAATCCTCCACCATTATAAGGTAATTTTTATTTTTACAAAAAAAATTTCAATATCTCCTTTTTTTTTGTTTATCCCCTAAGTCTCCAACTTATTTTATTTTATAAAATTTATTTTTTAAAATAAAAATTTCAAAAATATCCCGTGTCAAATGGGCTGTGCCATGGCCCACTTGGCACGGCCCATATGGACTGGCACGTGGGCTGTGTCGGGCCCGAGCACGTGTCATGCCGTGCCAGCCCAGGCTTTGAAGGGGCGTGTCGATTTTTTTCCATGGGCTGCGGGCCACCAAACCCCTAATCCAGCTCGGCCCCTATATATCTATCATTGCCCGCCATTGGACTTATGCCATTAAAGTGGTGAGAGAGCAACTTTGTGGTAAACATATCTTAATTTGTCCAAACAGGAATAGGGTTGCTTGCCTTAAGCAATCGTCTCTCTCTAGTTTCTTTGTGGCTTTTTATCGAATCGGTGGTGGGTTGGCATCAAGAGAAGGATGGATGGTCAGAAAAAGTCTGGGAGTGAGGAAAGTCAGCCATTTGCACCCACCAGTGAGGGCGGCCAATCATGGGCTAAGGTTGCCTAGGGCCAAAAGGGGCAAGCAGGATGGATGTCGCATCAGACATTAGCAGTCGAGATGGAGCATTTGCAGCACTATTTCACGAAGGTCTTGGAATTTCCCAAAGAAGGATGGAGAAAAAAAAGGGCAAATGAGAGAAGGTGTTAGTGTTGGTTCGTAGCCTAGGCCAGTAGGTTCCTGTCGATTGGATCACCAGGGACTTCAAGGAAAAAAGCAAATTATAGGGGGAAGTGGAGGCTTTCTCACTGGTAGAAGACCACATGCTTTTCTGCTTCAAATCGGAGGCAGATTGGGGTGCTACTCTTGATGGAGGTCCTTGGATCATTGCCGGCCAACTGCTCGTCGTTGAGCCATGGGTGTCGAATTTTGTGCTGGGGATGGATGTGGTTAAAATGACCACAATGCAGCTATGCCTCCCCTCTCTCTTGATGGAGTTTTGGAGCACAAAGAGGATTCTGGGCATCATAGTGGAGGTCGGGAAGTTGGTGGCCATCAATGGTTTTACAGATCTTCCCCATAAAATAGGGTCTGCTCAGGTCAAGGTGGAGATAGATGCATCCATGCTGTTGAAGCTCGGAGGGTCTATTAAAGGGAAGAAATGGATTGTTTAGCAGCCTTTCGTATACAAGAATCTCCCGATGGTGTGTTTTTCTTGTGGTTGAATTGGCCATCTCGATGAAGCTTGCGATTTCTCGCTCGCCGATAGTTCCCTTTGTCCAGAGAACATGTTGGAGGTGAACCTAATGCCTATGGAGGTCTTCGGTGTAATGGACCCTGTCGAGCCACCACCGTAGAGTGGTGTGTTAGAGAAGCGGTTGTGGCCCATCCTCAGCTAGGCCTCTGGGTGGTGACATCAAAAATCCAGCCATCTAGGGTTGTTCCGAGTGGAACCAAGGGGAAGAAGGAAGGTGAGTGATCGCGACCAGTTGTCCACTCATAAGCCGAGTCCAACAAACTCACTCCTAAGGCACCCATGTTCGCCTAGCTCTCTACCAGATTCAAAGGGTTGGCAGAAGCCAGCTAAAGTCGCTCGTTGGCGGTCATCAAATGAGAGGCCCGATCGATGTAATTAGGGAGTTCAGCATGTGGGAACTCTTCAACTCAGCCTGGGTCACCATTCTCGGTGCTAGCTGCTGAGTCTATATCATGGTGTGACTGGGAAACTATTGCAGAGATGAAAGCACATGAAGGGCTGATGATGCTAGCGTCTGGGTTAGACAGAATAGATGGTGCTCTAGCATTGGCTATGGCCATCCTAGTTGGCTCAAATTGGCAGGTGGAGGATGGTGATGGTCCTGTCATTAGGCGTAAGTTGGTGAAATGCCCGGCTCTTAGCATGGGGATAGTGAGAATGGGTTTGGTGGGTACTTTGCCAGTGGCGGGTAGAGAAGGTAAGTGTTGTCCTTCCATAGAAGCTGGGGGAGGGGTTTGTTCTCTAGACCAAGGGCCGGCTGCTAATGAAGCAAAATTTGAGTGTAGGGGTAAAATGATAATTTTAAATTTTTTTCAAAATCACTATTTTATAGTGAAAATAATTAATTAATTTAATTAATTAACATGTGTTTACCCTACACTAGGATCTACATATGATATATAACATGCATGCATTTAAATTTGAAATTCAAATTTGAACAGTAAATAATTTACTGTTCTGTGTTCAGAACACAATACCTTTGTGTGGGTAGTCGATCATCGCAATCTGATCACCGTCGGGAGGCTCTGATCATTACAACATAGCCACACAGTACGTCTGGCCTCTGTGGATCATCCACACGAAGCTCCCGATCTGATCGGCTCCTCACGAGTGCTAGCTCGTTGTAGAGCCCTTTTGACGGCCGATGCTGATCGAACCCCTTCGATCGATGTCTGCCGATTCCACAGATACTTCGGATCATCAGCAAACGTGCTTGAGAGGTAGATGATTTTTTCTGTTGAATTTGGTGGGCTCACGACACTCGTAGCTCACTAACTCACTTCCCGAACCCCAGGATGAAACCCTAGGGAACACACTGAAAAACCCTGCGCCCAATTTTCTTTCTTTTCTTTCCTTTTCTCTTGAAAGGTTTTGGACCTTCACCTTGCGCACAAGGCTTCCTCATGCCCCACTTTCTTTCTCAAATTTTTTTTTTTTTTCGCACGCCCCATCCTTCTCCTCTTTTTAAAACAACGTAGAACGTGTCTTATCCGCGTGAGAGGATAAAGACAAGTGGTTACACATTTGAATTCAAATCAAATTTGAATTCAAATGCAAACCAACTCATCCCTATCCACTTGGGCGTGAGAAGAGAATGTGCCAGGCTGTTTTGTGCATGGAAAGGTTTCACGAGAAACTCTTTCTCATGTGAGATATGGGGCACTAAAGAGTATAAGACAAGAAGGCACAAGTGATAAGTTATCCATTCAAATTCAAACACGCTTTGTATTTGAACGGCTAACTAATCAATTTTATCCAAAGATTGGCGCACAAGAGTGGACATGAGAAGGGCTTTGCGTGAGAGAAAATTTATGAGAAGTTTCTTCTCCTGAATTCAAATAGGCACAGAGATTTGAGGTGGTGCAGGGATTTGAATTCAAATGGTGGTTTAATCTTAATTGAACCAACCTAATCAAAATAGGTTAAGTACAATTAGATTAAATTAAACCCAACTTAATTAGGCTTAATTAGGCTCAATAAAATTTTAATCAAATCAAGAATTGACTAAGCCAAACCCCTGATCAAATCAGGGATCAAACCATCTCGACGATTAGGTCAACTCTTAACCTAATCGGGTCAAACCCAACTGAATCCAATTCAATTGGACTTGATCCAAAAATAATTACTCAATCAAATTGAGTTAATTAGCGATCAAATCACTAATTAAATCTCTCATAAATATTGAGTCCAAATTTGATGGGCAATCGGGTATCAAAGTCCATCAATATGAAACCTTGATCGAAGAGTCCCAAACCAGTGGGACTCTTGACCCCGGTACCCAAAATGTGTGGGACTTGTGGTCAGAGAATCCTGATTCTCGATCACAGATTCTCAGACACGTAGGACTCATAGTCTACAAATATTAGGACTCTTCATCAGCCATCAAATCAGATAGGAACCTCTAATGTGTGTGACCCTGCAGGTTCGAACCTAAGCCGGTAGTACAGGAACCAATTCCTGTACTAATCGAAGTGACCATCTAGCAATGGTACCTGATGTCCAGATAGGTCGAATAGTCGCAATCACAACACTCAGAACCTACGTGAATATGGTTATTGTATAATTCATCCCTTTTGACCCCTGTGTATAGGATGACTCAGGGTTAAACTGTCAACCCTAATCAGATCATCCGAGTCGTGCTCAACTCAAACAGTCCTGTGACTCCTCACTAGGACTACGTTGGCCAAGATTTTGCTAAATTGAAACACGACTGTACATAGCTCCAGAACTGGAGTGGTCAATCCCATCTTGACACACGCACCGACAAGTCAAGTACTTGACTACACCCAGCAGCCTTCCATCACTGAATTAGAAATTCAGATAGTCCAGTGCCTAAGTGCAGTGAGTTGCTTGCAAGTCACCGTGGCGGTCTCAGGTCGGAGGGACATTTATACCCATATCCCATCGGAGCAAATCTTGACAGCAGAAATAGCTCCGAAGTCGGTCACGTTTAGTGCAGATGTACCATTACATCTCACCTGTATGCCATACCAGTGTCTCCACACTCCTTGGTTACGAGGATAACCAACCCATATGGCACACAATGACCTTTGCTCGATAAATATTGTCATCCTTGGTAACAACGTATCATTTGGTCGCGAACAGGTTTAAGGACTAAGCGACAAATCCTCCTTTGTCGAGTCTAAATAGTCCTAAGGACTTCACTACAACACAGGAGTTCATTAGAAGATGTAACAATTTGTAATGAAAAATGCTAAAATAATTTTTATTTATTTGTAATTCATATACTAATACAAAAGGAGCACAACCATCAACAGACTAACGATTGGCTTTGGGATACTATTCCCAATAATCTCTCACTTGGTCTAAAGCCAATCGGTGCAGTATCTAATATCCATCTTCGACTTGAAGTCATCAAACTCCTTCACCGCAATGGCTTTAGTGAATGGGTCGGCCAGGTTCTCCTTCCCATCGATCTTCTGAAGGTTGACGTTACCTCGATCCATGATTTCTCGGATGAGATGGTAGCGGCGCAGAATATGCTTCGTCCGCTGGTGTGCCTTTGGTTCCTTCGCCTGAGCATTGGCTCCAGAGCTGCCACAGTAGAGCAGAACTGGACCAACAAGGGAGGGTGCTACTCCGAGCTCGGTGATGAATTTTCTCAGCCACATCGCTTCTTTGGCAGCATCTGATGCAGCGACATACTCCGCCTCGCAGACTGAATCAGCCACTATGTGCTGCTTGGAACTCTTCCAGCAGACAGCCCCACCATTAAAGGTAAAAATAAATCCTGACACACTCTTGCTGTCATCGTGATCAGACTGAAAACTAAAGTCTGTAAACCCTACAAGTCTCAAGTCTGATTCACCATAAACAAGCCACTGGTTCTTAGTATTTCTTAAATACTTCAGGATAGTTTTAACAACCTTCCAGTGATTCTCCCCTGGATCAGATTGGTATCTACTCACTACTCCTAGTGAGTACGCCACATCTGATCGTGTACATGTCATGACGTACATGATAGATCCCATTGCCGAAGTATATGAAATTCTATCCATACGCTCTCTCTCTTGAGGTGTTGTCGGACAATCCCTCTTCGAGAGAGAAATTCCATGGCCTATCGGTAGATAGCCTTTCTTGAAATTCTCCATGCTGAACCTTTTCAGCATAGTATCAATGTACGTGGACTGGGATAAGCCAAGCAGCCTTTTAGATCTATCCCTATAGATCCTCATCCCTAGGATGTAGGAAGCTTCTCCTAGATCCTTCATGGAGAATTGTGATGACAGCCAAATCTTTATTTCCTATAATGCAGGGACATCATTTTCGATTAAGAGAATGTCATCCACATACAATACAAGAAATACCACTACTGGACCATTAGCCCACTTATAAATGCAGGGCTCTTCTCCATTCTTAACGAAGCCATACGTCTTGATCGTCCTATCAAAACGTATGTTCCAACTCCGGGATGCCTGCTTAAGTCCATAAATGGACCTCTATAGCCTGCACACCTTAGACTCATCTGTGGACGTGAATCCTTCAGGTTGTATCATATACACCACTTCATCCAGCTCTTCGTTTAGGAAAGCTGTCTTCACATCCATCTGCCAGATTTCATAGTCTAGATGGGCAGCTATCGCAAGCATAATCCGAATGGATTTGAGCATTGCCACAGGAGAAAACGTCTCGTCATAGTCTATACCATAACGTTGATGATATCCCTTGGCAACCAGACGGGCTTTATAGGTCTCCATCTTTCCGTCTGTGCCCCTCTTCCTCTTGAAGACCCACTTACATCCTATGGGTTTTACTTCTTCGGGTGGGTCAACTAATGTCCACACATCGTTGACCTTCATGGACTCCATTTTGGATTTCATGGCCTCTAGCCATTTCTCAGAGTCAGGTCTCTGCATTGCATCCATGTAGGTGATCGGATCTTCATCGTTTTCATCAAGTTCGATAGGATCGCCATCCCGGACCAAGAAATCATAGTATCTGTCTGGTTGACGTGGTACTCTACCAGATCGCCTTAAGGGTGCAGGAACAATGGGCTCCGGATCTGATCTAATCAAATCCGATTCAGGTTCAGCTACTTGTGTCAATTTTTCTACCTGTCGAACTTCCTCAAGTTCGACCTTTGAGGCAATAGTCCCTTCACCAAGGAACTCCTTTTCTAAAAAGATTGCCTTAAGGCTGACAAACACCTTTTTCTCATCAGCTAGGTAGAAATAATACCCTTTGGTCGCTTTTGGGTACCCTATGAAATTATACTTGTCAGACCTCGGTCCAAGCTTGTCCGTAATTAAACGTTTAACATAAGTCGGACACCCCCAAACCCTAAGGTGTGAGAGTACTGGTTTACGTCCTATCCATATCTCATATGGCATTTTGGTTACAGACTTACTCGAAACCCTATTTAGAAGGTAACAAGCCGATTCGAGCGCATATCCCCAGAGGGAGATCGACAGACCAGCAAACCCCATCATGGATCGGACCATGTCCAACAAGGTCCGATTCTTCCTTTTAGACACACCATTATGTTGTGGTGTTCCAAGAGGAGTCCACTGAGAGAGAATCTCATTCTCCCCAAGATATATTAGAAAATCATTGGAAAGGTATTCACCTCCTTGATCAGAACGAAGAATTTTAATACACTTTTCAGTTTGTTTTTCTACCTCATTTCGGAATAGTTTGAACATTTCAAATGACTTCGACTTATGCTTTATTAAATAGACAAATCCATACCTCGATAGATCATCTGTGAAGGTTATGAAGTAGAAATATCCACCTCTTGCACTTGAGCTTATGGGTCCACATACATCAGAATGTACTAGACCCAAGAGTTCACTAGCTCGCTCACCTTTTTCAGTAAAAGATGACTTGGTCATCTTTTCAAAAAGACAGGACTCGCAGGTTGGAAGTGATTCACAATCACCAACTTCAAGAATTCTTTCTTGAGCCAACTTGTTTATCCTATTCTTATTGATATGACCTAGCCTACAGTGCCAAAGGTAGACTTCTGACACATTATCTATTCTAGGATGTTTACCGGAGGTTTGAACCACATTAACAGGTTGTGACAGTAAGTAAATTCTATTATTTAGTTGTCCAACAAATATTGTAACGCCATTCAAAATGATATTGCAAATATTTTTTTTTATTAAAAATTCATAACCGTACATGGTCAAAAGGCCTACAAAAATAATATTTAATAAAAAGCATGGACAATAGTGACATTCACTCAGAATTACATTACGAGAATTGATTACAAGGTTCATGATTCCTAAAGCTAGAACTAAAACTTTGCTTCCATCTCCAACATTCAGGAACCTCTCGCCATCATCAAATCTCCTATTGACCTGCAGACCCTGCATCGAATTGCAAATATGATAAGGGCTTTCGGTATCCAATACCCAGGCAGTAGTTTCACAAATGGAAAAGTTGCAAGGTGTTATCATATAATTACCTTACTTCTTCTTCGGCCTATTTGGATCCAGGGAGGCAATGTATAAAGGACAGTTCCTCTTTCAGTGCCCCTGCTTCTTGCAAAAGAAGCACTCCACCTGGCTCTGGTTGGGCTTGTGCTTCTTGGTCTGACCCTGTGCAGACGTTCCAGCATGCGGCTACACCTTCTTGTTCTTCTTCTTCTTGTTCTTCTTTCCTTTCTTAAAGGGTCGACGACCAGAAGAAGACCCTCCCACAACATTCACCAACTCCTTATGGAGCTGGTGGTCCTTCTCAAAGTTCTGCAGCAACCCCAACAAGTCGTGGTAGTTCACTGGAGACTTTGTCATTCGAAAATGGGTAAGGAAGGGAGGAAGGACTTGGGCAATGAATTAAGGATCGCATCCTTACCGAGCTGCTCGTACAGGGGAAAGCCCAATTTACTTAGGCGCTCAATTATTTCGATCATGTACAGTACATGATCAATGATTGAGGCCCCATCCCTCATTCGAGCATTGAAAATGGCACAACTAGTTTTGTGCCTTTCAACATCGTCAGGCGTGCCAAAGGAGTTGTTCAACATTTGAAGCATCTCCTGCGGTTGGACGTTCTCAGACCTGCGGCTGAACTCATCATTCTTTGCCGCCAGCATTATGCACCGAACAGTGGTGCGGTCATTAAGCTACTTCTGGTAAGTGTCTTGGACCGTCCCTCTCACGTTCGAGGCTGGCTTCTCGGGTGCAAGATCCGTTACTACATAAAAGATCCGTTACTACATAAAGGATCCACTCATGCTCAAGGACAATTTTTAATTTTCGATACCAGCTATCGAAATTCGATCCCATGAGCTTGTCATTATCTAATAATGATCAGAGTGACAGGGTAGTGGCCATAGCTGCATAAAAAAAATCAGACCTCTATTAGTATATAAATTATTAATACTAAAGACTTGGACTTTAGTTTAAAGTTTCTCCCAATATTTTTACGAACTGGTAGCCTCAACCTCCAATTCGAGAAATTACTTTAATTCCTTAGTGGGTACTAGAATCCACACAGACTACACACGAGCCCAACTTTGGTTGGTCAACCCATATGCATCTATGGGTAAGTTCATAATCAGTTGTTTCTCTAAACAACTTCTAGTAATTAATTTTGCCCCAGAACCTAATCAGTAGGCTTTGACCTCCACTGAAAAGATCTGGTTAGGTCCAACCATTAACATGACTTGATCTAGTGAATCAGACCAATAAATGATCAGGCCGACTTTGGCCGGCCAACCTGACCACCATCAGAAAGACTCAAACCAAATTATCATACTATGAATGATAATTTCATTAGTCAATAAGTACCAGGCCTTTGGGCCTCCAATGATTATTAAACTAATGGACTCATTATCACTCACTTAATGGGAGGCTATGACTTAATTATCACTATAACTTAATCATTTTAGGGACCTAATAATTTTGAGGATTTTATTAAAGGATAGAAGAGAAGAAATTAACCAGCCAATTTCAATCCTCTCACTGACTTCACCAAGTCAGATTAAAAGGATTTAATTAAAGCCGGCATTAGGAGCACCTAAATCAGTCACACTGATTTACCTAATGACATGGGTGAGCCCTAATCACCAAGTGATCTAATCAAAACCTAACTCACCAGGTTGGCCAGGTAAGTGAGATCAGTGGTGGGGATATGCCATTAACTCGTCAGAGATCGAATCAATGCGAGTAGCTCCCACTTAAGAACCACTGGTCAAACTGCCGAACTTACCTTAAACACCAACCGGTTCATTAGTTTTAATTTGATCAACTTAGTAAATAGGGTTCCATCGCGTAGCCATGAATTAAGTCCATCTTGGTCTAGTTAAAGACATGGACTCATTCAACTACAACTATTGGAGTTGAGTCTAGAGTGTCCTTGACCTAATTTAATTCAACTTTTGATTAGATTTGACCAATTACTCTAATTTAGTCCATTTCTTTAAGCTAACCTTAAGTCTAACCCAATTATGGATCTAATCCATCGAACCCATTGACCCACAAGTTTATGCAATTGTCTTAGGTCTTAATTCACAATTCTAGACCAACTTGACAATCCTTAATTCTTTTAATTAAGTATTTGGGCTGATGGGTCAGGATTTGGCTTTTCGAAAATAATTTTTAAATTTGAAAGGTTTTATTTTCTATTCACCAAACATGTTGACTCATTTCACAAATAGATCAGCACATTTCATAAATAGCCAATCCTATTGCTAATTACATAACAGAAAATAACTCAATCAAAATAAATCATGAATATTCCTTTAGATCTAATCTAACACATTCATGATAAATTTATAATTGAACATTTACATTAAGTCCTTTCGCTGCTTCATCTGCATAGGATATAATTGCAGCGGCACCCCTACCACCATAGGAGACCCCATCGAATGAGAGGAGAGGGCCTTTAAACCCTACTTTTCTCCTATGACCAGACGGCCATGGTAACCAACCCAATTCGATTACTTGCTACTTGGATCATGTATATCTAAATATACCAATTTCAAATTTAAATTTCAAATTTTAAATTTTAAATTTTTGAATTTCAAATTTCAAATAAATTTTAATTTCTAATTTCTAATTTTTGAATTTCAAATTTTGAATTTTAAATTTGAAATTTCAATCAAATTATAATTTTTGAATTTTGAATTTCAAATTTCAAAATTTAAATTTCAAATTTTGAATTTCAAACTTTTGAATATTAAATTTTGAACAACTTTCAAAATTCAAATTTTAAATTTTAAATTTTAAATTTTAAATTTAAACTTTTAGATTACAACTTAATCTTGCATGCAATTTCATATATCATATCTTAGAACCTGCTCTGATACCATTTGAAGCGAAATTTGAGTGCAGCGGTAAAATGGTAATTTTAAAATTTTTAAAATCATTATTTTACAGTGAAAATAATTAATTAATTTAATTAATTAACATGTATTTTACCCTACACTAAGATCTAAATATGATATATAACATGCATGCATTTAAATTTGAAATTCAAATTTGAACAGTAAATAATTTACTGTTCTGTGTTCAGAACACAATACCTGTATGCGGGTAGTCGATCATCATAATTTGATCACCATCGGGAGGCTCTGATCATCGCAATGCAGCCACACAGTAATCTGGCCTCTGTGGATCATCCACACGAAGCTTCCGGTCTGATTGGCTCCTCACGAGTGCTAGCTCATTGTAGAGCCCTTTGACGGTCGATGCTGATCGAACTCCTTCGATTGATGTCTGTCGATTCCATGGATCTTCAGATCATCAGCAAACGTGCTTGAGAGGTAGATGATTCTCTCCCTTGAATTTGGTGGGCTCACGACACTCGTAGTCACTAAACTCACTTCCCGACCCCAGGGCTAAAACCCTAGGGAACACACTGAAAACCCTGCGCCCAATTTTCTTTCTTTTCTTTTTTTTCTCTCGAAAGGTTTGGACCTTCACCTCATGCACAAGGCTTCCTCACGCCCACTTTCTTTCTTAGAATTTTTTTTTTCACACGCCCCATCCTTCTCTCTTTTAAAACAACGTAGACGTGTATTATCCGCATGAGAGGATAAAGACAAGTGTTACACATTTGATTCAAATCAAATTTGAATTCAAATGCAAACCAACTCATCCCTATCCACTTGGGTGAGAAGAGAAGTGCGTGGCTGCTTTGTGCATGGAAAGGTTTCACGAGAAACTCTTTCTCGTGTAGATAATGGCGCACAAGATGGATAAGCATGAAGGCGCAAGGATAAGTTATCCATTCAAATTCAAACACGCTTTGAATTTGAATGGCTAACTAATCATTTTATCCAAAGATTGGCACACAAGAGTGGGCATGGGAAGGGCTTTGCATGAGAGAAAATTTGAGAAGTTTCTTCTCGTGAATTCAAATGGGCAGAGATATGAGGTGGCGCAGGGATTCAAATTCAAATGGTGGTTTAATCTTAATTGAACCAACCTAATCAAAATAGGTTAAGCACAATTAGACTAAATTAAATCCCAACTTAATTAGCTTAATTAGGCTCAATAAAATCTAATCAAATCAGAATTGACTAAGCCCAACCTGATCAAATCAGGGACCAAACCATCTCGACGATTAGGTCAACTCTTAACCTAATCGGGTCAAACCCAACTGAATCCAATTCAATTGGACTTGATCCAAAAATAATTACTCAATCAAATTGAGTTAATTAGTGATCAAATCACTAATTAAACTCTCATAAATATTGAGTCCAAATTCGATGGGCAATCGGTATCAAAGTCCATCAATGAAACCTTGATCGAAGAGTCCCAAACCAGTGGGACTCTTGACCCCGGTACCCAAAATGTGTGGACTCATGATCAGAGAATCTGATTCTCGATCACAGAGTTCAGACACGTAGGACTCATAGTCCATGAATATTAACTCTTCATCAGCCATCAGATCAGATAGGAACCTCTAATGTGTGTGACCCCGCAGGTTCGAACCTAAGCCGGTAGCACAGGAACCAATTCCTGTACTAATCGAAGTGACCATCTAGCAATGGTACCCGATATTCGGATAGGTCGAATAGTCACAATCGCAACACTCAGAACCTACGTGAATATGGTTACTGTATAATTCATCCCTTTTGACCCTGTGTTTAGGATGACTCAGGGTTAAACTGTCAACCCTGATTAGATCATCCGAGTCGTGCTCAACTCAATCAGTCCTGTGACTCCTCACTAGGACTACCTGGCCAAGGTTTTGCTAAATTGAAACATGACTGTACACAGCTCCTGAACTGGAGTGGTCAATCCCATCTTGACACACGCACCGACAAGTCAAGTACTTGACTACACCCAGCAGCCTTCCGTCACTGAATTAGAAATTCAGGTAGTCCAGTGCCTAAGTGCAGTGAGTTGCTTGCAAGTCACCGTGGTCTCAGGTCGGAGGGACATTTATACCCATATCCCATCGGAGCAAATCTTGACAGCAGAAATAGCTCCGGAGTCGGTCACGTTCAGTGCAGATGTACCCTTACATCTCACCTGTATGCCATACCAGTGTCTCCACACTCCTTGGTTAAGAGGACAACCAACCTATATGGCACACAACGACCTATGCTCGATAAACATTGTTGTCCTTGGTAACAACGTATCATTTGGTCGCGAACAGGTTTAAGGACTAAACGACAAATCCTCCTTTGTCGAGTCTAAATAGTCCTAAGGACTTCACCACAACACAGGAGTTCATTAGAAGATGATAATTTGTGATGAAAAATATCAAAATAACTTTTATTTATTTATATTTATGTACTAATACAACAAAGAGTACAACCGTCAACAGGCTGATGATTGACTTTGGGACACTTATTCCAACACTTGGAGAGATGATTGCCATATCTAAAAGGTACTAAAACTTTTGGAGTTTTTCATGCTAAACCTTTTAGCACTCTCCTCTATGTACATTTTTGTGAAAGTCCTAGCGTCCTATTTGGTCTATCTCTATAGACCTTAAATACCCAATATAAAGGATGCTTCTCCTAAATCTTTCATAGAGAACTCCTTAGACAACCATATTTTGACTGAAGTCAACATGAAAATATCATTTCCAATTAGGAGGATGTCATCAATGCACAGTACGAGAAAGATAACTGCGCTCCCACTTACCTTCTTGAATACACATGGTTCCTCCTCGTTCTTGATGAAACCAAATATTTTGATCACATCATTGAAATGAATATTCCAGCTCCGAGATGCTTGCTTAAGCCCATAAATGGACCTTTGCAGCTTGCAGACCTTGTGATTCATCATCACTGGATGTGAAACCAAGCAGCTATTCCATATAGATATTTTTCTCAAGATATCCATTTAAGAATATCGTTTCACGTCCATCTGTCATATTTCATAATCAAAATAGGCTGCAACAGCAAGCAATGTGCGGATGAATTTTAGCATGACTACAGATGAAAAGGTATCCTGATAGTCAATGCCTTCGCGCTTACTATAACCTTTCACTACAAGTCTAGCCTTGAATGTCTCCACATTCCCATCTGCACCTATCTGTCTCTTGAAGATCCATTTACACCTAATAGGTACAATACCTTCAATTAGATCTACTAAGGTCCAGACTTAGTTTGAGTACATCGAGTCAATTTCTAATCTCATTGCCTCTAACCATTTCTCGAAGTCGATATCTAATATCGCCTCGTCATACATCTTAGGGTCATCACCATGAGCCCCATTTCTCGTGAGGAATATTTCCTCTACATCCTCTTGTATAGTACCTAAGTACCTTTCAGAAGGATGAAAAACCCTAGTCAATCTATGAGGTGGAAGAGGTTGTGTTGAGACTGGTTCTAATTGATTTGGTTCCTCAGGTTCTTTAGCACGTTGCTCTTGGGAGATATTCTCCTTGAGCTTAATTATTCTTCCGATGCCACCATCTTGAATAAACTATTTTTCAAGAAAAATAGCATGTCAATTCACAATCACATTGTAATCTTCCGAAATATAGAAATAGTATCCTAATGACTCTTTAGGATATCCTACGAACCAAGCTGTTAAAGACCTGAACTCTAACTTGTCCGCCTGCTGTCTCTTGACATGAGCCGGATAACACCAAATTCTGAGATGACTCAGACTTGGTTTCTTACCATGCCATATCTCATACGGTGTGGTAGGAATGATTTTTGAGAAAATTCTATTCAATACATATATTATTGTCATGAGACAATGTCCCCAAAGAAACTTAGGAAGTCCGTGAAGCTCATCATGAAACGGACCATATCGAATAGGGTCCAATTTATCCATTCTGAAACCCCGTTGAGTTGTGGCGTTCTAGGTGGAGTCCATTGAGAGACTATCCATTATCCTTAAGATAGTCTAGAAACTTTTGACTAAGGTATTCACCTTATCGATCTGATCGAAGAACCTTAATGGGCTTCCTGTTTATTTTTCTACCTCATGCCTGAATTTTTTGAACTTTTCAAAGGCTTTAGACTTTGTTTTATTAGAAATACATATCCGTACATAGACATATCATCGATAAAGGTAATGAAGTAGACATAGTTGCTTCTACCCGGCACATCAAATGGCCGCACACTGTTGGAATAGTATCCCAAAGCCAATCGTCAGCCTTTAACGATTGTGCTCCTTTTGTATTAGTACATGAATTATAAATAAATAAAAGTTATTTTGATATTTTTTCATCACAAATGTTTCATCTTCTAATGAACTCCTGTATTGTGGTGAAGTTCTTTGGACTATTTAGACTCGACAAAGGAGGATTGTCGCTTAGTCCTTAAACCTGTTCGCGACCAAATGATACGTTGTTACCAAGGATGACAACGTTTATCGAGCATAGGTCGTTGTGTACCATATGGGTTGGTTGTCCTCATAACCAAGGAGTGTGGAGACACTGGTATGGCATACAGGTGAATGTAATGTACATCTGCACTGAACATGACCGACTCTGGAGCTATTTGTTGTCAAGATTTGCTCCGAGGGATATGGGTATAAATGTCCCCCGACCTGAGACCGCCACAGTGACTTACAAGCAACTCACTGCACTTAGCACTGGACTACCTGAATTTTTAATTCAGTGACGGAAAGCTGCTGGTTGTAGTCAAGTACTTGACTTGTCGGTGCGTGTGCAAGATGGATTGACCACTCCAGTTTAGGAGTTATGTACAGTCGTATTTTAATTTAGCAAAACCTTGGCCAGGGTAGTCCTAGTGAGGAGTCATAGGACTAATTGAGTTGAGCACGATTCGGTGATCTCATCAGGGTTGACAGTTTAACCCTGAGTCGTCTTAAACACAGGGGTCAAAAGGGATGAATTATACAGTAACCATATTCATGTTGATTCTGAGTATTGCGATTGCAACTATTCGACTTATCCGGACGTCGGAAACCATTGCTAGATGGCACTTCGATTAGTACAAATTGATTCCTGTGCTACCGCTTAGGTTCGAACCTGCGGGGTCACACACATTAGAGATTCCTTTCTGATCTGATGGCTGATTATGAGTCTTATGTGTCTGGGACTTTTATGATTGAGAATTAGGATTCTCTGATCATGAGTTCCACACATTTTGGTACCGGGTCAAAATTTTGAATTTCAAATTTGAATTTGAAATTTGAACTCTCGATCAAGTTTCATATTGATGGACTTTGATACCCGATTGCCCATCGGATTTGGACTCAATAATTATGAGAGTTTATTAGTGATTTGATCACTAATTAACTTAACTTGATTGAGTAATTATTTTTGGATCAAGTCCAATTGAATTGGATTCAGTTGGTTTGACCGATTAGGTTAAGAGTTGACCTAATCGTCGAGATGGTTTGGTCCCTGATTTGATCAGGGATTGGGCTTAGTCAATTTCTAATTTGATTAGGATTTATTGAGCTTAATAAGCCTAATTAAGTTGATTTAATTTAGTCTAATTGTGCTTAACCTATTTTGATTAGGTTGGTTCAATTAAGATCAAACCACCATTCGAATTTGAATCCCTGCACCACCTTAAATCTTTGTGCCCATTTCAATTCACGAGAAGAAACTTCTCGTGAATTTTTTCTCACACAAAGCCCTTCTCACGCCCATCTTGTGCGCCAATATGGATGGATAAAGCTGATTAGTTAACCATTCAAATTCAAAGTGTGTTTGAATTTGAATGGATAACTATATCTCTTTGCCTTCAAGCTTATCCATCTTGTGCGCCACATAATTCACACGAGAAAGATTTCTTGTGAAACCTTTCCACACACAAAGAGTCCACGCCCTTCTCTTCTCACGCCACAAGTGGATAAGATGAGTTGGTTTTCATTTGAATTTAAATTTGATTTGAATTCAAATGTGTAACCACTTATCTTTATCCTCTCACACGGATAAGACACGTTTTTGAACTGTTTTAAAAGAGATAGGGAGGTGGGGCGTGCATAGAAAAAATTTTGAAAAAAAAAGTGGGGTGTGAGGAACCTTGTGCATGAGGTGAAGGTCCAAAAACCTTCCGAGAGAAAAAGAAGAAAAAGAAAAAAAATTGGGCGCAGGGTTTTTGGTGAGTACCCTAGGGTTTCTACCTAGAGTTCGAAAAGTGAGATTTGTGTGCCACGAGTGTCGTGAGCACCAAATTTCAGATAGCCATCAGCCTCTCAACCAACCATGCAGATGATCTGAAGTATTTGAGGAGTCGGTCACATCGATCGAAGGAGTTCGATCAACATCAGTCATCAAAAGGGTGAAATC
>NC_026003.2:94230361-94313530 GCF_000442705.2 Elaeis guineensis | reverse complement strand
GGTCAAACCCAACTGAATCCAATTCAATTGGACTTGATCCAAAAATAATTACTCAATCAAATTGAGTTAATTAGTGATCAAATCACTAATTAAATCCTCATAAATATTGAGTCCAAATTGATGGGCAATCGGGTATCAAAGTCCATCATATGAAACCTTGATCGAAGAGTCCCAAACCAGTGGGACTCTTGACCCCGGTACCCAAAATGTGTGGGACTCATGATCAGAGAATCCTGATTCTCGATCACAGAGTCCAGACATGTAGGACTCATAGTCCACAATATTAGGACTCTTCATCAGCCATCAGATCAGATAGGAACCTCTAATGTGTGTGACCCGCAGGTTCGAACCTAAGCCGGTAGCACAGGAACCAATTCCTGTACTAATCGAAGTGACCATCTAGCAATGGTACCCGATTCGGATAGGTCGAATAGTCACAATCAACACTCAGAACCTACGTGAATATGGTTACTGTATAATTCATCCCTTTTGACCCCTGTGTTTAGGATGACTCAGGGTTAAACTGTCAACCCTAATCAGATCATCCGAGTCGTGCTCAACTCAAACAGTCCTGTGACTCCTCACTAGGACTACGTTGGCCAAGATTTTGCTAAATTGAAACACGACTGTACATAGCTCCAGAACTGGAGTGGTCAATCCCATCTTGACACACGCACCGACAAGTCAAGTACTTGACTACACCAGCAGCCTTCCATCACTGAATTAGAAATTCAGATAGTCCAGTGCCTAAGTGCAGTGAGTTGCTTGCAAGTCACCGTGGCGGTCTCAGGTCGGAGGGACATTTATACCCATATCCCATCGGAGCAAATCTTGACAGCAGAAATAGCTCCGAAGTCGGTCACGTTTAGTGCAGATGTACCATTACATCTCACCTGTATGCCATACCAGTGTCTCCACACTCCTTGGTTACGAGGATAACCAACCCATATGGCACACAATGACCTTTGCTCGATAAATATTGTCATCCTTGGTAACAACGTATCATTTGGTCGCGAACAGGTTTAAGGACTAAGCGACAAATCCTCCTTTGTCGAGTCTAAATAGTCCTAAGGACTTCACTACAACACAGGAGTTCATTAGAAGATGTAACAATTTGTAATGAAAAATGCTAAAATAATTTTATTTATTTGTAATTCATATACTAATACAAAAGGAGCACAACCATCAACAGACTAACGATTGGCTTTGGGATACTATTCCCAATAATCTCTCACTTGGTCTAAAGCCAATCGGTGCAGTATCTAATATCCATCTTCGACTTGAAGTCATCAAACTCCTTCACCGCAATGGCTTTAGTGAATGGGTCGGCCAGGTTCTCCTTCCCATCGATCTTCTGAAGGTTGACGTTACCTCGATCCATGATTTCTCGGATGAGATGGTAGCGGCGCAGAATATGCTTCGTCCGCTGGTGTGCCTTTGGTTCCTTCGCCTGAGCATTGGCTCCAGAGCTGCCACAGTAGAGCAGAACTGGACCAACAAGGGAGGGTGCTACTCCGAGCTCGGTGATGAATTTTCTCAGCCACATCGCTTCTTTGGCAGCATCTGATGCAGCGACATACTCCGCCTCGCAGACTGAATCAGCCACTATGTGCTGCTTGGAACTCTTCCAGCAGACAGCCCCACCATTAAAGGTAAAAATAAATCCTGACACACTCTTGCTGTCATCGTGATCAGACTGAAAACTAAAGTCTGTAAACCCTACAAGTCTCAAGTCTGATTCACCATAAACAAGCCACTGGTTCTTAGTATTTCTTAAATACTTCAGGATAGTTTTAACAACCTTCCAGTGATTCTCCCCTGGATCAGATTGGTATCTACTCACTACTCCTAGTGAGTACGCCACATCTGATCGTGTACATGTCATGACGTACATGATAGATCCCATTGCCGAAGTATATGAAATTCTATCCATACGCTCTCTCTCTTGAGGTGTTGTCGGACAATCCCTCTTCGAGAGAGAAATTCCATGGCCTATCGGTAGATAGCCTTTCTTGAAATTCTCCATGCTGAACCTTTTCAGCATAGTATCAATGTACGTGGACTGGGATAAGCCAAGCAGCCTTTTAGATCTATCCCTATAGATCCTCATCCCTAGGATGTAGGAAGCTTCTCCTAGATCCTTCATGGAGAATTGTGATGACAGCCAAATCTTTATTTCCTATAATGCAGGGACATCATTTTCGATTAAGAGAATGTCATCCACATACAATACAAGAAATACCACTACTGGACCATTAGCCCACTTATAAATGCAGGGCTCTTCTCCATTCTTAACGAAGCCATACGTCTTGATCGTCCTATCAAAACGTATGTTCCAACTCCGGGATGCCTGCTTAAGTCCATAAATGGACCTCTATAGCCTGCACACCTTAGACTCATCTGTGGACGTGAATCCTTCAGGTTGTATCATATACACCACTTCATCCAGCTCTTCGTTTAGGAAAGCTGTCTTCACATCCATCTGCCAGATTTCATAGTCTAGATGGGCAGCTATCGCAAGCATAATCCGAATGGATTTGAGCATTGCCACAGGAGAAAACGTCTCGTCATAGTCTATACCATAACGTTGATGATATCCCTTGGCAACCAGACGGGCTTTATAGGTCTCCATCTTTCCGTCTGTGCCCCTCTTCCTCTTGAAGACCCACTTACATCCTATGGGTTTTACTTCTTCGGGTGGGTCAACTAATGTCCACACATCGTTGACCTTCATGGACTCCATTTTGGATTTCATGGCCTCTAGCCATTTCTCAGAGTCAGGTCTCTGCATTGCATCCATGTAGGTGATCGGATCTTCATCGTTTTCATCAAGTTCGATAGGATCGCCATCCCGGACCAAGAAATCATAGTATCTGTCTGGTTGACGTGGTACTCTACCAGATCGCCTTAAGGGTGCAGGAACAATGGGCTCCGGATCTGATCTAATCAAATCCGATTCAGGTTCAGCTACTTGTGTCAATTTTTCTACCTGTCGAACTTCCTCAAGTTCGACCTTTGAGGCAATAGTCCCTTCACCAAGGAACTCCTTTTCTAAAAAGATTGCCTTAAGGCTGACAAACACCTTTTTCTCATCAGCTAGGTAGAAATAATACCCTTTGGTCGCTTTTGGGTACCCTATGAAATTATACTTGTCAGACCTCGGTCCAAGCTTGTCCGTAATTAAACGTTTAACATAAGTCGGACACCCCCAAACCCTAAGGTGTGAGAGTACTGGTTTACGTCCTATCCATATCTCATATGGCATTTTGGTTACAGACTTACTCGAAACCCTATTTAGAAGGTAACAAGCCGATTCGAGCGCATATCCCCAGAGGGAGATCGACAGACCAGCAAACCCCATCATGGATCGGACCATGTCCAACAAGGTCCGATTCTTCCTTTTAGACACACCATTATGTTGTGGTGTTCCAAGAGGAGTCCACTGAGAGAGAATCTCATTCTCCCCAAGATATATTAGAAAATCATTGGAAAGGTATTCACCTCCTTGATCAGAACGAAGAATTTTAATACACTTTTCAGTTTGTTTTTCTACCTCATTTCGGAATAGTTTGAACATTTCAAATGACTTCGACTTATGCTTTATTAAATAGACAAATCCATACCTCGATAGATCATCTGTGAAGGTTATGAAGTAGAAATATCCACCTCTTGCACTTGAGCTTATGGGTCCACATACATCAGAATGTACTAGACCCAAGAGTTCACTAGCTCGCTCACCTTTTTCAGTAAAAGATGACTTGGTCATCTTTTCAAAAAGACAGGACTCGCAGGTTGGAAGTGATTCACAATCACCAACTTCAAGAATTCTTTCTTGAGCCAACTTGTTTATCCTATTCTTATTGATATGACCTAGCCTACAGTGCCAAAGGTAGACTTCTGACACATTATCTATTCTAGGATGTTTACCGGAGGTTTGAACCACATTAACAGGTTGTGACAGTAAGTAAATTCTATTATTTAGTTGTCCAACAAATATTGTAACGCCATTCAAAATGATATTGCAAATATTTTTTTTTATTAAAAATTCATAACCGTACATGGTCAAAAGGCCTACAAAAATAATATTTAATAAAAAGCATGGACAATAGTGACATTCACTCAGAATTACATTACGAGAATTGATTACAAGGTTCATGATTCCTAAAGCTAGAACTAAAACTTTGCTTCCATCTCCAACATTCAGGAACCTCTCGCCATCATCAAATCTCCTATTGACCTGCAGACCCTGCATCGAATTGCAAATATGATAAGGGCTTTCGGTATCCAATACCCAGGCAGTAGTTTCACAAATGGAAAAGTTGCAAGGTGTTATCATATAATTACCTTACTTCTTCTTCGGCCTATTTGGATCCAGGGAGGCAATGTATAAAGGACAGTTCCTCTTTCAGTGCCCCTGCTTCTTGCAAAAGAAGCACTCCACCTGGCTCTGGTTGGGCTTGTGCTTCTTGGTCTGACCCTGTGCAGACGTTCCAGCATGCGGCTACACCTTCTTGTTCTTCTTCTTCTTGTTCTTCTTTCCTTTCTTAAAGGGTCGACGACCAGAAGAAGACCCTCCCACAACATTCACCAACTCCTTATGGAGCTGGTGGTCCTTCTCAAAGTTCTGCAGCAACCCCAACAAGTCGTGGTAGTTCACTGGAGACTTTGTCATTCGAAAATGGGTAAGGAAGGGGAGGAAGGACTTGGGCAATGAATTAAGGATCGCATCCTTACCGAGCTGCTCGTACAGGGGAAAGCCCAATTTACTTAGGCGCTCAATTATTTCGATCATGTACAGTACATGATCAATGATTGAGGCCCCATCCCTCATTCGAGCATTGAAAATGGCACAACTAGTTTTGTGCCTTTCAACATCGTCAGGCGTGCCAAAGGAGTTGTTCAACATTTGAAGCATCTCCTGCGGTTGGACGTTCTCAGACCTGCGGCTGAACTCATCATTCTTTGCCGCCAGCATTATGCACCGAACAGTGGTGCGGTCATTAAGCTACTTCTGGTAAGTGTCTTGGACCGTCCCTCTCACGTTCGAGGCTGGCTTCTCGGGTGCAAGATCCGTTACTACATAAAAGATCCGTTACTACATAAAGGATCCACTCATGCTCAAGGACAATTTTTAATTTTCGATACCAGCTATCGAAATTCGATCCCATGAGCTTGTCATTATCTAATAATGATCAGAGTGACAGGGTAGTGGCCATAGCTGCATAAAAAAAAATCAGACCTCTATTAGTATATAAATTATTAATACTAAAGACTTGGACTTTAGTTTAAAGTTTCTCCCAATATTTTTACGAACTGGTAGCCTCAACCTCCAATTCGAGAAATTACTTTAATTCCTTAGTGGGTACTAGAATCCACACAGACTACACACGAGCCCAACTTTGGTTGGTCAACCCATATGCATCTATGGGTAAGTTCATAATCAGTTGTTTCTCTAAACAACTTCTAGTAATTAATTTTGCCCCAGAACCTAATCAGTAGGCTTTGACCTCCACTGAAAAGATCTGGTTAGGTCCAACCATTAACATGACTTGATCTAGTGAATCAGACCAATAAATGATCAGGCCGACTTTGGCCGGCCAACCTGACCACCATCAGAAAGACTCAAACCAAATTATCATACTATGAATGATAATTTCATTAGTCAATAAGTACCAGGCCTTTGGGCCTCCAATGATTATTAAACTAATGGACTCATTATCACTCACTTAATGGGAGGCTATGACTTAATTATCACTATAACTTAATCATTTTAGGGACCTAATAATTTTGAGGATTTTATTAAAGGATAGAAGAGAAGAAATTAACCAGCCAATTTCAATCCTCTCACTGACTTCACCAAGTCAGATTAAAAGGATTTAATTAAAGCCGGCATTAGGAGCACCTAAATCAGTCACACTGATTTACCTAATGACATGGGTGAGCCCTAATCACCAAGTGATCTAATCAAAACCTAACTCACCAGGTTGGCCAGGTAAGTGAGATCAGTGGTGGGGATATGCCATTAACTCGTCAGAGATCGAATCAATGCGAGTAGCTCCCACTTAAGAACCACTGGTCAAACTGCCGAACTTACCTTAAACACCAACCGGTTCATTAGTTTTAATTTGATCAACTTAGTAAATAGGGTTCCATCGCGTAGCCATGAATTAAGTCCATCTTGGTCTAGTTAAAGACATGGACTCATTCAACTACAACTATTGGAGTTGAGTCTAGAGTGTCCTTGACCTAATTTAATTCAACTTTTGATTAGATTTGACCAATTACTCTAATTTAGTCCATTTCTTTAAGCTAACCTTAAGTCTAACCCAATTATGGATCTAATCCATCGAACCCATTGACCCACAAGTTTATGCAATTGTCTTAGGTCTTAATTCACAATTCTAGACCAACTTGACAATCCTTAATTCTTTTAATTAAGTATTTGGGCTGATGGGTCAGGATTTGGCTTTTCGAAAATAATTTTTAAATTTGAAAGGTTTTATTTTCTATTCACCAAACATGTTGACTCATTTCACAAATAGATCAGCACATTTCATAAATAGCAATCCTATTGCTAATTACATAACAGAAAATAACTCAATCAAAATAAATCATGAATATTCCTTTAGATCTAATCTAACACATTCATGATAAATTTTATAATTGAACATTTACAATTAAGTCCTTTCGCTGCTTCATCTGCATAGGATATAATTGCAGCGGCACCCCTACCACCATAGGAGACCCCATCGAATGAGAGGAGAGGGCCTTTAAACCCTACTTTTCTCCTATGACCAGACGGCCATGGTAACCAACCCAATTCGATTACTTGCTACTTGGATCATGTATATCTAAATATACCAATTTCAAAATTTAAATTTCAAATTTTAAATTTTAAATTTTTGAATTTCAAATTTCAAATAAATTTCTAATTTCTAATTTCTAATTTTTGAATTTCAAATTTTGAATTTTAAATTTGAAATTTCAATCAAATTATAATTTTTGAATTTTGAATTTCAAATTTCAAAATTTAAATTTCAAATTTTGAATTTCAAACTTTTGAATATTAAATTTTGAACAACTTTCAAAATTCAAATTTTAAATTTTAAATTTTAAATTTTAAATTTAAACTTTTAGATTACAACTTAATCTTTGCATGCAATTTCATATATCATATCTTAGAACCTGCTCTGATACCATTTGAAGCGAAATTTGAGTGCAGCGGTAAAATGGTAATTTTAAAATTTTTTAAAATCATTATTTTACAGTGAAAATAATTAATTAATTTAATTAATTAACATGTATTTACCCTACACTAAGATCTAAATATGATATATAACATGCATGCATTTAAATTTGAAATTCAAATTTGAACAGTAAATAATTTACTGTTCTGTGTTCAGAACACAATACCTGTATGCGGGTAGTCGATCATCATAATTTGATCACCATCGGGAGGCTCTGATCATCGCAATGCAGCCACACAGTACATCTGGCCTCTGTGGATCATCCACACGAAGCTTCCGGTCTGATTGGCTCCTCACGAGTGCTAGCTCATTGTAGAGCCCTTTTGACGGTCGATGCTGATCGAACTCCTTCGATTGATGTCTGTCGATTCCATGGATACTTCAGATCATCAGCAAACGTGCTTGAGAGGTAGATGATTCTCTCCCTTGAATTTGGTGGGCTCACGACACTCGTAGCTCACTAACTCACTTCCCGAACCCCAGGCTAAAACCCTAGGGAACACACTGAAAAACCCTGCGCCCAATTTTCTTTCTTTTCTTTTTTTTTCTCTCGAAAGGTTTTGGACCTTCACCTCATGCACAAGGCTTCCTCACGCCCCACTTTCTTTCTTAGAATTTTTTTTTTCACACGCCCCATCCTTCTTCTCTTTTTAAAACAACGTAGAACGTGTATTATCCGCATGAGAGGATAAAGACAAGTGGTTACACATTTGAATTCAAATCAAATTTGAATTCAAATGCAAACCAACTCATCCCTATCCACTTGGGCATGAGAAGAGAAGGTGCGAGGCTGTTTTGTGCGTGGAAAGGTTTCACGAGAAACTCTTTCTCGTGTGAGATATGGGGTGCTAAAGAGGATAAGGACATGAAGGCGCAAGTGATAAGTTATCCATTCAAATTCAAACACGCTTTGAATTTGAATGGCTAACTAATCAATTTTATCCAAAGATTGGTGCACAAGAGTGGATGTGAGAAGGGCTTTGCGTGAGAGAAAATTCATGAGAAGTTTCTTCTCGTGAATTCAAATGGGCGTAGAGATTTGAGGTGGTGCAGGGATTTGAATTCAAATGGTGGTTTAATCTTAATTGAACCAACCTAATCAAAATAGATTAAGTACAATTAGATTAAATTAAATCTAACTTAATTAGGCTTAATTAGGCTCAATAAAATTTTAATCAAATCAAAAATTGACTAAGCCCAACCCCTGATCAAATTAGGGACCAAACCATCTCGACGATTAGGTCAACTCTTAACCTAATCGAGTCAAACCCAACTGAATCCAATTCAATTGGACTTGATCCAAAAATAATTACTCAATCAAATTGAGTTAATTAGTGATCAAATCATTAATTAAATCTCTCATAAATATTGAGTCCAAATCCGATGGGCAATCAGGTATCAAAGTCCATCAATATGAAACCTTGATCGAAGAGTCCCAAACCAGTGGGACTCTTGACCCCGGTACCCAAAATGTGTGGAACTTATAGTCAGAGAATCCTGATTCTCGATCATAGAGTCTCAGACACATAGGACTCATAGTCCATGAATATTAGGACTCTTCATCAGCCATCAGATCAGATAGGAACCTCTAATATGTGTGACCCCACAGATTCGAACCTAAGCCAGTAGCACAGGAACCAATTCCTGTACTAATCGAAGTGATCATCTAGCAATGGTACCCGACATTCAGATAGGTCGAATTGTTGCAATCGCAATACTCAGAACCTACGTGAATATGGTTACTGTATAATTCATCCCTTTTGACCCCTGTGTATAGGATGACTCAAGATTAAACTGTCAACCCTGATTAGATCATCCGAGTCACGCTCAACTCAAATAGTCCTGTGAATCCTCACTAGGACTATCCTGGTCAAGATTTTGCTAAATTGAAACACGACTGTACACAGCTCCTGAACTGGAGTAGTCAATCCCATCTTGACACACGCACCGACAAGTCAAGTACTTGACTACACCCAGCAGCCTTCTGTCACTGAATTAGAAATTCAGATAGTCCAGTGCCTAAGTGCAGTGAGTTGCTTGCAAGTCACCGTGGCGGTCTCAGGTCGGAGGGACATTTATACCCATATCCCATCGGAGCAAATCTTGACAGCAGAAATAGCTCCGGAGTCGGTCACGTTCAATGCAGATGTACCCTACATCTTACCTGTATGCCATACCAGTGTCTCCACACTCCTTAGTTAAGAGGACAACCAACCCATATTGCACACAACGACCTATGCTTGATAAACATTGTCATCCTTGGTAACAACGTATCATTTGATCGCGAACAGGTTTAAGGACTAAACGATAAATCCTCCTTTGTCGAGTCTAAATAGTTCTAAGGACTTCACCACAACACAGGAGTTCATTAGAAGATGTAACAATTTATGATGAAAAATATCAAAATAATTTTTATTTATTTGTAATTTATATACTAATACAAAAGGAGCGCAACCGTCAACAGGCTGACGGTTGGCTTTGGGACACTATTCCCAACAGTTAAGCCCTTGGGTTTGGTGGGAAAGGGGGCCGACTCTTCCTCGCTAGTTGGGGGTCTTGCTGTGGGGGCGACTAGACCGGCCCATTTGGAGATCCTGGAGCATGTGGTGGTTATGGCCTAAATTAGGGCTGTGTTGGGGGCTGATGGTGAAGGGCCTTCAGTGGTCTAGCTTATAGAGAGCAAGATGGACCCGCAGGGCTATGTTGGACGGGCGAGGGAGGGGCACCTTCCACTAACAATCTCACCCCATGAAGATTCTATTTTGGAATGTTTGGGGGACCGGAAAGCCCTCATTTGCATCTACCTTTCAGAGGTTGATGCAACTATAGTGGCCAGACTTATGCATCCTAATTGAGACCCATTTGGTAGGGAGAAGCCTTGAGAGGGCTCAGCATCGCTTCTCGGCATCCTAGCATTTCTATGCCATTGAGTCGTATGGTCTTGCGGGTGGGATTATTGTTGTTTGGAGATAGAGGGTTGCATATTGATATTTTGCACAATTGTAACCAACAGTTGTAGTGATCATTTCTGGCATTAATGAAGCTTCTTGTATTTTGTTTGGTGTTTATGCTAGCAAAGACTATAGGCAGAGGAGATTGTTATGAGATGAGGTCACTAGAATGATCAATTAGGATTTGCCCTCTTTGGTGGAGGGTGACTTCAATTGCATTGATAATCCCCAAGAAAAGAGAGGTGACTAGAGCTTTTCTGACAGCATTGTGTCCTGAGAGTTTCAGGAGTTGATTTTGAGGAACAGACTAATTGATCTAGCTTTTTCGGACTCGAGATTTATTTGGTGCAACAATCACCAAGGGAGAGCCAGAGTTTGGAAGCACATTGATAAGGTGTTTGCCATTGGTTCTTGGCTCCAGTATTTTTTCAATTATCAAGTTCGCCATCTTCTAAGGATCGCCTTCGATCATAGCCTAGTTCTACTCTCCACCGATCTGGATCTCTCATTTTGGAGTCAGCTTTGTATTGAAAAATTTTGGTTGTCCTATCCTCATTCGTGGGACATTGTGCAGGATGTTTAAAGGCTTCCGATGCATGGGGATGCTATGCATTGGGTCACCCATAGACTTGAGCTGACAAGATGCAAGCTATTAAGATGGAACCAGATTGAGATTGGGGACATCTTCAGGAAGGTTGAGGAGGTTGAAGCCTTCATTTTGAAGTTCTAGATGAAAGAGGATCAGAACGACGGTCTCTCTATAGATGATTTGAGTAGTCTTCGATGCAGCCCCTCCCTTCACCATTCTTTATTGAGGCAGCAATAGGTACTCTGGTGGCAGAAGTCTAGGGTCCAGTGGTTGCGGGAGGGTGATAAAAATATCAGATTCTTTCATTAGACAACTATCATCAAGTGATAGAGGAACCCAATCAGGATGTTGAGGAGTGCTGAGCGTCAACGGATTGATAGTGAGGATGATATCAGATTGGAGGTCCTCAGCTTTTTCAGATCAAGGTGGTTCATGGACTTGGGAGGTCGGGGGTCCTTTTCATGCCCTAGAAGTCAATCTTGACTGACACATTTCATATTTCTAAGACATAATTTTGTACTTATTAGATAGTTATAGTACCATTCATGTTTATGTGTCCATGAATCATCCAAGAGATTAATAAGATAATGACATATATTCTCAAAGAGTTGAGAATTTGAGGTATGTATCATTAATGGTTGTTGATTCCTAAATTGCTCCTGATCATAGGATCATCATGGGGATGATGATTGATCCAGATAGACCAGTGCACAGATCGCTTCTTTCGGACAGATGGATCTCGAGTCCGTAGTATAGAGATACTGGAGCGAGAGTACAGGTGGTTGTTAGAAAAAAAATAGCACTGAGCATGACCAACATGAGAAGTCACATGGATGTCTGCTCACTCTTTAGTGATTTTCTCAATGTTGCAGCTGTATGACTAGTCTTTCGACATGAGATGATACTACTGCTCACAGTAAAGCTGCTGGAGTTTGACTGACACATCAACATGGGTCTCAAGGAGCTCTTGTAGTGGATGTTAATGATAATTGATCCACTGTAGGAGTGGAATGTGATCAAGATGGGATCTATCGATCCTAGCAGAAGGAAGTAGTCCTATGAAATTTAAGAGGCTGAGTCCTTAAATCTATAGCCATAGTATTATGATTGATGAAAAAAAGTTTTCATAGAATCACATATGGACTTAAGCTGATTGAATCTATCATATGACCGATGTTGAGGTTTGACGATTTATCCATGACCTGCCATCTGATTGGGACTCACGATAGAGAGACTGTATCATATGTTAACTGTACCTAAAGATTCATATTTAATTCTGTTGGGTTGCTATTATATACTGCTAGGTGTCATTGGTGGATTGTGAGACTCACAAGAATCATCTTGATGATCAATGATCCTTGATGAGCAGAATTGGAATTATTTCAATCCATTGAAAAGAATTTCAATGATATTATGATAGAGATCATAATAGAGATCACAATATATCTCACTACTAGACAGAATAAAGCCTATGGGGTCACACACAAAAGAAACTTTTGACTGATCAGATAGTTGAATTACGATTATGAATCATAACAGGATTTGATTATCAATTTGATTGATAATTGATCTAATGCAAATGTTGTATCATATAACTTACTAAAGACTTAGTAAGTTTTAGGAGAATTAACTAGCAATAGGATTGCTAATTAGCTCAATTTGATTGAGCAATGGGGCTTGCATCAAGTCCAATTTGATTGAATTTAATTTGACTCATTTTGAGTTTGATTTGATCAACCCTATAGGGTTATAGGATAACCCCAAAAGGATCGGATGATTAGACCTAGTTGAATTAGGATTTGGATTTGATCCAATTCTTAATTAGACTAGAATAAATATATTCCTAATTGGACTAAGAATCTTCATTTCATGGTGCATCAAATTCTAATTGGATTAGGATTAAAATTCAGCCCCAAGAAAGAATCCAATAGGACTAGGATTTCTCTTCCAATTAGGAGACATCTAATCTAAATTAATTAGAATCCAAATCAGATTTGAATTTTTATTTATTTGAGTATAATTTGATCCTAATATGATTAGAATTTATTGATATTTTAATTAGATTAAAATAGTAATTTAAATAAAGAGTCCCATGTCTTTAAAACACCTTGATTCCATATGCAAATAGGAGTCCAATTTCAACCTGATTTGTGCGCCACACCCCTACCTATTTTTGATGCCACCTTTCCTCTCTTTCTGGCATGTAAGAAAGAATGATATTTCCCCTTAATCTTGTTGAAAACCAGGTGTGAAACCTGGTGGTATGGGTGGCACAAAAGGAGGAGAGTCCAAGGATGTTTGGACTCTAGAATTCTATGCAAACTCTAACTCCTATCTTCATCTATAAATACCCCACCTATATGGGATGGCTACAGTGTGATAGAGATCAGTTATGATGCCAAAAGTGAAGAGTTTTATGCATGGAAAATTAAAGGGAGAGAGGGCCATGGCATTAGGGGTGGAGGCATGAGGTAAGTTGCAAAACCATATCGCTTCTTTATTACAAACAATCAAAAGTTGGTTGTTAGGATATCATCTCTACCCTCTTGTCCATGTTTAGATATGGATGTCTCCTCCTTCTTTTGTCCAAAAGTTGGACAAAATTATTACATCTCTATTGTAGAGTTTGATGCATAGATTTTAGGAAGAAAAGAGAAGAAAGAGTTTTTCTCATAATCTCTAGCATAGAGATCATGATCCTCCTACATCTTCTTATTCTCTAAGAGTGTCTTAAGAGAAAAGAAAATTTTCAACTATCAAGATGCGATCTCTGCAAAGGAGCTAGCACTCTCGATGAGATCAAAAAGCTTCTAATCAGATCAGAGTCTCGTATGGATATCCGTAGAGGTCGATGCTTGTGCGGCTAGAAGGGACCTTCTAAGGACGTCCATGATCATCTATTTGCGTTGAAGATTGATTCATGTTTAGGTATATTTTTATTTATTTTTATTTATTTAATTTTTATATCTGAATCTTATCTCACATATGATGATTCTGGTTATGGTTTGAAGATATGATCTTATGCATGTTTAGATTAAATTAGATTTAATCTAAAAAATTTTTAAATTTTACTACGTACTCGATTTGCAAAATCATGCATGTATGAAACCATAAAAATCTAACAGTGGTATCAGAGCTATATCATATGCATGAGATTTAAATTTAGATTTAAAATCTATAGAAAAAAATTTCAGATCTGAAAGGTTTTGATATCATTCTGACATGAGGTTGCCCTGGCATAACTTATTGTGCTAAAAGATTATCCTAGAACGATGTTAAAATTTTTTATTAAATTAAATTTTTAGATCTATTTTTTCAGCATATATGTGATATATGTTTTGTTATATAGATCTGAAAAGAATTTTTAGATTTGTTTTGATTCATATATGTGATATATGAAAATAAGCTTAGGGCTGAAATTATTTTTATGACCTGAACTTGTTTATGTATATGACATATATTTTTATGCATAATCTGAAATTGTTTCAAGATTAAAATTTACTTTTCATGCAAAAAATTTAGATCTAAAAATTTTATTTTAAGATCTTAAATTAGTGTTTGTACATGAGGAATTGGTTATGGGTAGATCAAATTAGGTCATGTAATTTGATTACATCAAAGGGTTTCTGATTTGATCATGTTGGGTCTAAATCGAAATAGTAGTTGATCGAACTGAGTCAAGTATTAATTAGATAAGGTCAATAGAGCCTTAGATCATACAATTGTTATTGATCAAATCGATTGACACCCATATGTAGAATTAATTAACCTAAGGATCTAATTCAGCTCTATAGCTCGAGTCTGATTCACCTAAGCCAATCTATTCAGATCAATTGTCCAATTAGTGTCTGAGATAAGTAATTGAAAGGTGATTATTTAATTGGTTTTGTTCACTTATCTGATCAATTTATTGGTGTCTAAGAAAAGCAACGGAGGGACCCCCATCAATCTCCACTTACCTGGCCAATTTGAAAGATTGAGTCTCAAATATAGTTGCTTGGTTGTTTGATTTAGCCCATATCAATTACATTAGTCATATGATGGCTGATTAGATGAGACCTAAACTCAAATCTCTTTACCAAATATTAAGCCCAAGGTCTTCCATCGTTGTAGATGTGCGGGCGTGCTACCGACATTGATTGTTCTCGACTGGTCACAGTAGTTCAGTTGCATCGAAAACACTCAATCACTCTATTAGCAAAGAGTTGCTGGGGGGTAAAGATGGGGTTGGGCCCAATAATTGTTAGATGAGGGATCCAATGATGACTTTGCACATGCTTGTGAATGGTGGATCTAACTTAACTAAGAAGTGCGGGCAATAACTGTTAGGTGAGCCCACATGACTTAGAGACCAAGTGGCTGCAATATACTTAGAGAAGCATCTAGACAAATAGTTGTCTATGCATCGGTGTTTATTCGTGTTACCAATAACTGTTAGGTGAGGTGCACGGCATCGGTGGGACCACAGCACCCACTAAAAATTCAATTATCGTGTCAGGGTTTTCGCTTCTTCATCCGGAGAGTGTGGGAGATCTGATAAAATAGTGGGAGTCTCTTTTTGCATCTAAAAATTCTTAGTGCAAATCATATAATAAGTATAAACATCCAATTAGAATTTTTGCTCTCTTCTATTCATTGTGTCAGGTTCCAACCTTCTTGCTTGAATCCTAGATATCAATCGATTAACCGAAATCAATTACATAGACTAGCTAATAAATTTAAGAATTATTCTTAATTCTAAAAAATTAAGCTATGTTCTCTACAGGGTCATTCTGATGTTAACAACTCATCCAACCCATAGTCAACGAGCTATACTTGATGAGTAGATGGATAATGACAATTAAGATAGGTGCTATGTATGAGCACATGTTCACTACCTATGACATATTGATTCATCTGCAAGTGTTGTAAGGTGATCAGAGTCGTACAACGCATGTGATGCATGATGGGCAATCAGTCTATGATCGTTATTTGATAATGATCAAAGACATTAAAGAGCTTAAAAGGCTTAACATGATCATACATAAGAAATTACTTATGGATTTGATCCTGCAATCTCTGATTAGTTTATGTGGATAGTTTATGATAAACTACCATATAAAAGACCATCATGGAACCTTATCTAAATTGATCAAAGTGTTGATAACAAAGAAACCTTGAAAGAGTTCAGAGATAAATACCTGGAGAGCCTAAAGAAATAAAGATATACCTAGAGTAGGCATGTCAAGATTGCTCAATGTTATCCTTACGATTTTTACTTCTCTCAATTGAGCAAATAGTGAATACCGTTGGATTTGTGAGATCCAAAATTGAGATAAAATTTAAATTATATGTGGAACCTATGGCTAAGTCATATTAAAGAAAAAATAATTAACAAATTGGAGAAATATGGGCTTGAGCTCATTGACTATTGAGTCAAATCTAGTTTGTGTATTATCTCTTTGAGAAAATATGACCAAGCTACTCTTGTGAGATAAGAAAAAAGGACCACCGAGATACTTATCCTTGTACACATTTGATGTGTGTAGCCCATGTGATGTGCTAACCAAGGAGTTATCTTTGCTTTGTATATGAGATACAAATCTAAAATTTTTGAAAGGTTTCAAGAATTCAGATGTAAGTAAAGAAGCAAATTGAAAAATTCATAAAGATATTTTGATCAGATCGAGGATGCAATAACAATGAAAGAAATTTCTCGATTATCTCATAAAATAACATAGTTTCATATTAGACTACTCTTAGTACATCTCAGCTCAACGAGATAAGAAGAGTTAAGAGACTATATGAGATATGGTCTAGTCCATAATGAACTTTACTGATTTATTAATATTTTTTTAGAGACATACTTTATTTCTATGAAATTGGATTCTCTCTAAACCTGTTTCTATCATAACGTATGAGATATGGCATAGTGAAAACTAAATTTTAATTATTTTGAGATTCAAGGATGTCTAGCTTGTGTCTAGAATAGGAGGTGGATATGTTAGAAGATAGGTCTATAAAGCTTATCCTAAAAGAGTTTGGGATATTACTTTTTGAAAGGATTGCAATATAATTGTGACCCGACATGCTATCTTCTTGAAAAATCGTTTGACCAAGATGAAGCAGTGGGAGAAAAGTTAAGCTCAAAAAGAGTGTCTCTGAAGAGCAATGAGGCTTGGGACCTTAAGAACCTATTTATCATCATGAGCCAGTAGACATATATTCCTCCTCCACCTCGTACACAGTAGGATCTCCAATCTTCTCGAAAAATACTTGGGTATGCTTAACAGAGGATGTAGAGAAAGTTATTTCTCACAGGAGATGGGGACCATAGAGATGATCTCAGAACCTACAACGAGATGATGTACGACATTGACTCCAAGAAAGAGATGTGAAATAGCTTTCCTAAGAAGAGATCTTTTGAAGATTTCTGTATGGAATAGCCTATGGATTTCACTTCTTGTGATAGGTGATCACAAAGTCTATAATAATCTTGGAGTTGGAACTTTCACATGATCAAATTGTTTGATGAGAAAAGAGAAATTATGGATTTTAAAAAGGTCAGTGGGAGTATTCAAAACTTACATCGGTTAAAATATGATTGAATATAAATATCTCAATAAAAGATATAAAGCGAGCGTCCTAAAGATCTATAGAGATAGATGTAATTGGATGCTTGTATTTTCATAGATAAAGTACAGAGACTGGATGCTGAAAGAGTTCAGCATAAAAATCTCAGAAAGGGATCTGCTACCATCTCGGGCATTGATATGTGCCATGTAATATACTTAAACTGATATAGTTATTACTGTAATTGTCACAAGTAGATATCAGTTGTATCCAGACTGTCAGTGCTGGATTGCTGTGAAAACATCCTTAAGCTCTTAAGAAGAACTAAGGATATGTTCTTAATTTGGAGAAGGATCAATGCTAGGAGTGGGAGGATACACCAATTTAGATTTAATATCTGACATTGATGATAGAATGTCTACATCATGGGGTGTATTCCTATGTCGATATCTTAGAAGGATTCCAAATAATCGATCAATAGAAGCTGAGCACACTGTAGATGTGTAGGATGCATTCTGACTTTAATGTTAGTTGCAGAATTGATTGTCATGCCATCAGATGTCATGATATTACACTTCAAAGACAATGACACCATAGTCTTTGCTAAGGAGCCTAAGTCTCACAAGATATCCAAGCATATAGAACAGCGGAACATGCGACTATCTCAAGTAAAAATACATAGAGGTGCAAAGAGCAAACTCCACATGTGATGTGGATAACCCACTGATAAGTCACTTAGCTAGCCTAAGACTATAGCCTGTCTTGTAAAGATGGGGGTATGATATATGGCAGATTAGCTTTAGTGCAAGTGGGAGATTGTTGGATGTATGCCCTAGAAGTCAATCTTGGCTAACACATTTCATATCTCTAGGACATGATTTTATACTTATTGGGCAGTTATAGTACCATTCATGTTTATGTGTCCATGAATCATCCAAGGAATTAATAAGATAATGATATATATTCTCAAAGAGTTGAGAATTTGAGGCATGTGTCATTAATGGTTGATTCTTAAATTACTCCTGGTCATAGGATCATCATGGGGATGGTGATTGATCCGGATAGACCAGTGCACGGATCGCTTCCTTCGGACAGATGGGTCTCAAGTCTGCAGTGTAGAGATATTGGAGCGAGAGTATAGGTGGTTGTTAGAGAACAACTAGCACTGAGCGTGACCAACACGAGAAGTCACATGGATGCCTGCTCACTCGTTAGTGACTTTTTTGATGCTGCAGTTGTATGACTGATCCTTCGACCTGAGATGATACTACTGCTCGTAGTGAAGCTGCTGGAGTTTGACTGACACATCAACATGGATCTTAAGGAGCCCTTGTAGTGGATGTTGACGACAGTTGGTCCACTGTAGGAGTGTGGTGTGATCAAGATGGGATCCATCGATCCTAGTAGAAGGGAATAGTTCTATGAGATTTAAGAGGCTGAATCCTTAAGTCTATGACCACAACATTGTGACTATAGCATTGTGATTGATGAAAAATAGTTTTCATAGAATCACATATGGACTTAAGCTGATTGAATCTATCATATGACCGATGTTGAGGTTTGACGATTTATCCATGATCTGCCATCTGGTTGGGACTCATGATAGAGAAATTATATCATGCGTTAACTACACCTAGAGATTCATCTTTTATTCTGCTAGATTGTCACTATATACTGCTAGGTGTCACTGGTAGATTGTGAGACTCACAAGGATCATCTTGATGATCAATGATCCTTGATGAGCAGAGTTGGAATTATTCCAATCTATTGAAAAGAGTTTCGATGATATTGTGATAGAGATCATAATATATCTCACTATCAGACAGAATAGAACCTATGGGGTCACATACAAAAGTGGCTTTTGACTGATCAGATGGTTGAATTACGATTATGAATCGTAATAGGATTTGATTATTAATTCGATTGATAATTGATCTAATGCAAATATTGCATCATGTAACTTACTAAAGAGTTAGTAAGTTATAGAAGGATTAATTAGCAATAAGATTGCTAATTAGCTCAATTTGATTGAGCAATAGGGCTTGCATCAAGTTCAATTTGATTGGACTTAATTTGACTCATTTTGGGTTTGATTTGATCAACCCTATAGGGTTATAGGATAACCCCAAAAGGATCGGATGATTAGACCCAGTTGAATTAGGATTTGGATTTGATCCAATTCTTAATTAGACTAGGATAAATGTATTCCTAATTGGACTAAGAATCTTCATTTCATGAGGCATCAAATTCTAATTGGATTAGGATTAAAATTCTGCACCAAGAAAGAATCCAATTGGACTAGGATTCCTCCTCCAATTAGAAGACATCTAATCTAAATTAATTAGGATTCAAATCAAATTTAAATTTCTATTTATTTGAGTCTAATTTGATCTTAACATGATTAGGATTTATTGATATTTTAATTGGATTAAAACAGTAATTTAAATAAAGAGTCCCTGTCCTTAAAACACCTTGATTCCATATGCAAATAGGAGTCCCATTTCAACTTGATTTGTGCGCCACACCCCTACCTATTTTTGATGCCACCTTTCCTCACTTTTTAGCATGTAAGAAAGAAAGATATTTCCCCTTAACCCCATTGAAAACCAGGTGTGAAACCTGGTGGTATGGGCGGCACAAAAGGAGGAGAGTCCAAGGATGTTTGGACTCTAGAATTCTATGCAAACTCTAACTCCTATCTTCATCTATAAATACCCCACCTATATGGGACGGCTACCGTGTGATAGAGATCAGTTATGACACCCAAAGTGAAGAGTTTTATGCATGGAAAATTAAAGGGAGAGAGGACCACAGCATGAAGGGTGGAGGCGTGAGGTAAGTTGCAAAACCATATCTTTTCTTTATTACAAACAACCAAAAGTTGGTTGTTAGGACATCATCTCTACCCTCTTATCCATGTTTAGACATAGATGTCTCCTCCTTCCTTTGTCCAAAAGTTGGACAAAATTATTACATCTCTATTGTAGAGATTTGGTGCATGGATTTTAGGAAGAAAAGAGAAGAAAGAGTTTTTCTCATGATCGCTAACGTAGAGATCAAGATCCTCCTACATCTTCTTCTTCTCTAAGAGTATCTTAGGAGAAAAAAAGATCTTCAACCATTAAGATGCGATCTCTGCAAGGGAGCTATCACTCTCGATGAGATCAAAAAGCTTCTGATCAGATCAGAGTCTCGTGTGGATATCTGTAGAGGTCGGATGCTTGTGCAGCTAGAAGAAAATTTCTAAGGACGTCCATGATCATCTATTCACATTGAAGATTGATCCATGTCCAGGTATATTTTTATTTATTTTTTTTATTTGATTTCTGTATCTGAATCTTATCTCACATATGATGATTCTGATTATGGTTTGAAGATATGATCTTATGCATGCTTAGATTAAATTAGATTTAATCTGAAAAATTTTTAAATTCCGCTGCGTACTCGATTTGTAAAATCATGCATGCATGAAATCATGAAAATCCAACAAGAGGATCGGAACGACGGTCTCTCTATAAATTATTTGAGCAGTCTTCAAGGCAGCCCCTCCCTTCACCATTCTTTATTGAGGTAGCAATTGGTACTCTAGTGGCAGAAGTCTAGGGTCCAGTGGTTGTGGGAGGGTGATAAAAATATCAGATTCTTTCATTAGACAACTATCATCAAGTGATAGAGGAACCCAATCAGGATGTTGAGGGGTGCTGAGCATCATTGGATTGATAGTGAGGATGAGATCAGATAGGAGGTCCTCAGCTTTTTCATATCAAGATGGTCCATGGACTTGGGAGGTCGGGGGTCCTTTTCATGCCCGGCTTCTTCAGCCTAGTTTTAGATGAGGAGAACTCAGCTATGCTTTGTCCGATGGCCAGTTAGGAGATTTGGCAGATGGTATGGGCTTTGGTTGAGGATAAGGCCCCTGGCATGATGGATTTTCTCCCTTCTTCTTTAGGTGCTATTGATCGTTGTTCATGATGAGGTGGTGGAATCTATTCAAATGTTCTCTGCCATAGGACTCATGCCTGCTATTCGGAAGCCAACCTTCATTGCTCTACTTTCAAAGAGATAAAATACCTTGGAGCCAGGTCACTTTAGGCCGATCAGTCTATGCATAACACTTTATAAGATTTGTACCAAAATTTTTGTTGACAGGATGAAGCCTATTCTTCCTCGACTAATCAGTTTAGAGCAGGATGCCTTTATCAAATGGCATAGCATCTCTGACAACATGTTGATCATGCAGGAGTTTATACATGCTCTTCTCAAAGCTTCTGATTGTTGATGTCTCATAGCCATCAAGCTTGACATGGAGCATGCTTATGATCAAGTGAGTTGGGCCTTTCTCTACCATGCCCTGAAGAGTCCTGGCTTCCATAGACATTGGATTAGCTAGATCAGGAGGTGCATGCATGCACCATCCTATGCAATCCTAATCAATAGTACTCCAACAAACTTATTTCACATGATTGTCGGTCTTCACCAAGATTGCCCCCTATCCCTATATCTATTCATTATTTGGGTTGATGTGCTTTTTAGATCCTTACAAGCAGCGACCCTCGATCGCACCATCGAGCCCTATGTGCCGGCATCGGGGCCTTACTAATTTCTCATTTGCTTTTTGTAGATGTTTGTCTTTTGCTTTGTCAGGCTACTTCTTGGAATGCAATGATTTTTCATAGGATTTTGGAGGATTATTGTGCAACTTCTGGCCAGATGGTGAATCTCTTAAAGTCCTTGGTCCACTTAAGTTCGACGAGTAAAGAGCAACATAGGTAAGTGATTCGAAAACTCTTGGGTATCATGAAGCAGGTCGAGGCCCTTTGATACTTGGGGGTTCTTATCATAAATAGAGGCTTTGGAGGTCTAACTGCTCGGAGATGGAGGCCATCATCAGGAAGTGTCTGGAGGACTGGTAGTCCAGGACCCTCTTGATGATGGCCAGGATCACTCTGGTGAGATTGGTTCTCAGCGCCATCCCAGTTTACCTATTCTCACATACTATTTTGCCAAGGTCTTCCCTCTCGAAGCTCGAGCAGCTCTTTCGAAACTTCTTGTGGGGTTCGCATGGCGGAGGAGGGATGTTTATCTCCTAGTATGGGATGTTGTGTGTCAGTCACTCAATGAGGGGGACTAAGGGTCCATTCTCTTCTGATAAGATGGAAGGTCTTAATTGTTAGACATGCAGTAAGATTTTTGATTCAACCTGATGGCCTTTGGAGTTTGATGATGCACGGTAGATACGATCACGAGCCTCCAAAGGGGGCTATCCATGACAGTTGAAGGAGTTCCTTCCTTTGGAAGAAGATTTGCTTTCGTCTAACTCACGTGATGGCTTAGACCAGTTGGATGGTGCATAATGAGTAATCGATTGATGTTGTCCGGGGATGGTGGATGGCTGATATTTTGCTTTTTCATAGGCCTACCTTCATTAGCATGGAAGTGGGTGACATAATGTGGGTTCATGATGTACTTTAACCAGAGGGGAGGAGGTGGAATGTTCAAGTCGTGAATCAGCTTTTTGGTGGTCATTTAGCGAAGATGATTCTATCCCAGCCGGTTCTCTTACTCCAGGGTCCGAATATTAGGATTTGGCGATCCTCGTGTACATCTAGAATGGTGGCTAGGGATCTGTATGATGTCTATAGGGGATAGCCGGTCAGGACTTTAGATGGTGCTTGGATTTGGTGGCTTTGAGTTCACTCGAGGGTCAGTTTGTTTATATGGAAGGTTGCTTGTCGTTGGCTTCCGATCAGAGCTCTATCGAGGGCCCATGGGATGAACATTCCTTCTATGTGTCCATCTTGTAGGTTGGAGGAGATGATTGAGCATGTCCTCTTTCTAATTTGCCTGAGAGTGGCCCAAGTGTGGTAACTAGTGAACCACCTTCCTTTCTAAATATTTGAGAACCAATTTAGTCTAGTTTTTTTGGAGTTTCTGCGGTGGAGTAGAAAGTTTGAGGATACGAGATTTGCTGTCATCAGAGCGGCCTACATTGTCTACCATATCTGGCTAGCCCGAAATGCTAGCCTATTTGAGATGAGATGGCAGCTGACTAGGATTGTGTTTGAGAGTGCTTTATCTCAGGCAACTGAGATTGTGGACACATTGCAGTCAGTATCAATCTTGAGGAGTTGGGACACTTAAGACCTCCTTTCTACTCTTGTAGTGCCTCATAGGGTTTATATCATCTGAAAGCCCCCATGCCCCACCTTGGTCGAGGTAATTTTGATGATAGTGTGACTAGTGGCAATAGTGGAGCAGGCTTTATGATCAGGGGCCTGGACTCTAGATTCATTGCAACTGGCAGAGTCCATTTATTTGGGACCTCCATTCCCAGTGTGGAGCTTCAAGCCACATGGGAGAGCATCTCCTTCATGCACCTAGTTCTTGGAGTTGATCGGTTAGTGGTAGAAGGTGACTCGGCTATGATTGTGAGCTGGATCCATGGGTGGGGAGTACTACTTCCTCCAATCTATTGGTTCGGAACATCTGGAGTTTTCTAGTAGCATGCGTCTCTGTTGACATCAGACATATCTATCGAGAGGCGAACTTTACAGCCAACTGGATTGCGAGTTTTGTAGTTGATCATTTTAGAGGGTGCAATTGGATTGATTTATCTCTTTTACTGATGTCATTTCAGGATGTCCTTCTTTCTAACTCTTTGGGTTGTATTCATACTCATTATGTATGAATTTTCGATCTTAGCAAAAAGAAAAAGATTTTAATTATCTTAGCTAAAGAATATTCTCAGGAAATAGAGATCTTTTAAGAGCTCGCCCAATATCATAGGACCAAGATATTAGATTCTAGTCCTAACGGTATATATTTTGGTTACAGTTATACTTGAGCATTGATTTAAAAAAATCTACTATTTAAAAAGATAAAAAGTAATTGACAAATATCAACCTATTTATATTTTGGTTAATATTGCATGAGTCAACAAGATCAAAATTTTTATACATATCATATGGGGTGCTTGATACTAAAACAAAGTAAATCCCTCTCAGTCAAGATGAAATCTTTGACCCTTATCCAAAAGGTTAAGATATATTATTTGAAAAGGAGTTCTAGATAACTCGCTAAGATTGGAGAATTTAGTAGCGATGAAGACTATGGATTACATACAAGGGCTGATAATCTCCAATAAGGTGCACTAGTTACCAAGAGAGAAGAAACAACACAAAATAAAAATACAAAAAAAAATAACAAGAGCAATTATGTTTAATTAGTGCAAGACAAGTTTGCAATTAAGAATTCAAGTACATCTTAATAAGTAAATTTCAATTAAGTTGAGCAATCATGATTTTTAAACCGCAATAAAGTGTATGTGGGATTTAAAATGGTTACAATAATATTCTAGTTTACATTTCAAAATAAAGAATAACCGGCTTATAACCCACGCAATATGTGGATTTTTTGTTAAATAGCCTCTACCTTCTATCTCTCTCCTCTACCGACAGCCTCCCCACTGCCCTCCACCTCCTTGCTTCCTTCGTCGGCCACCGCGAGGCCCTCCTCTGTGCTCCTACCACAACTCGCACAAAAACCCATATACTCGAGAAAAAACCGCAATCGGAACCTACGAAACCCCTTCAATCTCCATGCCTTCCTTCTAGCCCCCTGCACCACCGCCACTGCCCACTCCAGCACTGGCACCTCCTCAATTTGCTCGGCCCTCTATCACTCACACTGCCACAACTCATACAAAAACCCATATGCTCAAGAAAAAATCTCAATCGAAACCTAAGAAACCCCTTCGAGCTCTGTGCTCCCCTTTTGGCCCTTGGCACTGCCACCACCATCTACTCTAGCTCTGGCACTGCTCCTCCTCCTTGGCCCTCTACCGCTTACATCACTGCAACTCGCACCAAATTTGTAAGCTCGAGAAAAAACCCTAATCGAAACCTAAGAAACCCCTTCAATCTCCATGCTCTCCTTTCGACCCCCGGCACTGCTGCCACCACCCATTCCAGCACCGACATCGCCTCCTCCTCCTCAGCCCTCTGCCACTCACACCACCACAACTCGTGCAAAAACCTATGTGCTCGAGAAAAAACTCCAACTAAAACCTAAGAAAACCCTCCGATCTCTGTGCTCTCCTTCCGAACCCCGACATTGCCGCCACCACCTGCTACAGCACCGGCACCACCTCCTTCTTTTTAGTCCTTTGCCGCTTACACTGCCATGAATCGCATAAAAACCCATATGCTCTAGAAAAAACCTTAATCAGAACCAAACAAATCATTCAATCTCCGTGCTCTCCTTCCGACCCATAGCATCACTGCCACTGCCTGCTCCACCACTGACACCACCTCCTCAACTGCCCTAGGCTACAGTAGATTGTCACCATCGGTTTATCATCAGCTCTAGCGCCACCCATTCCCCTAGCCTCTAAAATGCCCATGGGCCTTCACCCCTAATTTTTTTTTTTACACATGTGGCGAACAGAGACATCCACATTTTATATCATACGTGGTAGATGGAGATGATACCAACATAGATACCTCCATCTATATATGTATGTGTGTATGTATGTATTAGATTTGATAGCCAAATCAACATTCCTGCACAGTTGCAGAGCAACAGATTTTAAAGGACTCTGTTTTTAAAACTGATTTAAGATTTTCTACATAGATATCAGAGCAGCAAATTCTATTGGATTTTGCTTCCAAACTAATTAGCAATGGAAGTTGATTAAAATCTAATCAAAATTATTCCCTGAATAATTTTGAAAAGTAACCTTTTTATGCCTTAATTGAAAAGTAACCATTTATTGCAGTTTTTTCCTCTTTCAAAGAATGCTGAAATTCTGTTGATGGTGAACCATATGGTGGAAAAAACTTTAAATTTATATACTAGTACACAATAAGAAAGCTGAAACAAATTGTATACTATTGTTAGAACCATAGAGAATGAAGTGCTTAATAGAGTAGTAACGGGGATATGGCATACAGTTATCTTTTGCACAAATTTTAGAGCAGAAAAATTTATATATGAAATTACAGCAATGCTATAAAATCGCATAATTTGTATATTTGAAATAAAAAATTTATAATCAGGACCAATTTTGAACTTTTAACCATGCAAATACCAGCTACCATATGATGGAATTCATTCTTAGACTGTTGGGAAAAAAAAATAAGATTCTAATATAATTGAAATAATCCTTTTTTTTTTTAAATATGAATTGAATAAGGAAGGCCAGCCTAAAATGGAGGCCTGTAGGAACATTATCCCAAGAACTAATTCACCGCCCTCGTGCTGGTATATATAGCAATATCCTTTCCGAAGTTTCAACTAACCTGACTTCACCCGAAACCTTCTGTCTGGAGCCCGTTTAGGTAGAAGAGAACAGAATTTGGAAGTCATTATAGCCTATCCATGCTAGTACCTTACAAAGTATGACAATGCCAAATAAGAAGTAAACTCTATTTGGCTCATGTTACAGATGCGAGGGTCAAAAGTTCAAAATAAATTTGGATGGCTGGCACCAAAATTTAAATTTTAGATTTTAAGTTTAATTTGAAGTGTGCACATGTGGTTATCATTCCAAAACCCACAAGTAGGGCTAAGTAAAAAACCGAAATCCGAAAAAACCCACCCAATCTAATCCATATGAAACCAAACTTGAAATGGATTGTGATTCGTAAAAAATTCGATTAATTATGGTCGGATTCGATTGCTGTATTTTTAATCCATATGAAACCAAATCCGATCGACCGATATAGTATTTTCAATATTTAAACTATTTGGAGAATTAGAAATTGACAATTATGATATGGTATGTACTAACTTATAGATGTTATAAAATTATTATATCTTAGTTTCTATATGAATTAAATGGTGCATTGGTTTGTGATATTTAAAATAAATTTTGGATCAACATTGAAGTCTAAAGAGACACGACCCATCCGAACCCGCTACAAAACATTAACTTCGATTTCAGACGACTTATATATGATAATGATCGATAGAGGATTGAATTTTTTTAATTCGATTGGATTAGAACGGATCAAATTTTTCTCTCAATCTGACCCAATCCGATCCATGCTCAGCCCTACCCACAAGGCCCAACTATGCCTTGAACTGTTGGGGTATATTAAAAATGCAAATGTACTTGCATTTAATTGTCATATATGAAACTGAACAAAATATAGGTATTAAAACTTTAAACTTTTATAAAATCACAAGGTAGATATGGTGCCAAATATTCAAGCTCGATGGTCCATGATGACTCCGTACTCCGCTGCAGGCTTGAGCTCGCCATGGCATCGGGGAAAGCATTCTTTTAATGACACAGCAGCGCTCTCTTTAGCTATTAATTAATCCTAAGTTTGCTGGTGGAATACGAATTTTGCTAAAGTTCTCAGAGATGAAGCATGACACAGCAGTGCTCTCTTTAGCTGTTAATTAATAGGGTTTTTGCCGAATTGTCGACAACCAAAGTGAGTTTTAGTGGAAGTAGTAACTGAAACTAAAGAAAAAAAATTAAAATTCAAAACAAGAATTGATGGTATGGGTTCATGGCATTGGTACAATGGGCTGGGCTTCTCTTGTACGCATTCTTCTGGTTTTAGCTTTTTTTTTTTTTTTTCATCCATATCCTGGGTCTAGTTTGTAATTGCTTCAGTGCCACTATTCTTGAAGTGGAGAACTAATGCTCAGGAATTTCTCTCAACAAGTTTATCGCAGGTGAGGACTTGGTTACAGTACTGAAAATGGCCAAGACATGATGCAAGTTAAATGATCACTTCTTCAAAAGCAATTTAATTAGCACGCTTATCTTTATGCATGCATAATTACAATATCTGAGCACAAAATGCAATGTAGCGGTCAAAACAAAAATGGTTATCTTGAGGCAAATGGTTATCTTGAGATCCCCATCTTCAACCAAAAATGGTTGATGGTGGAATGATAAGTTGTTGTTACTAAAAGCTCTAAAGTTTTCATCCAGAAGCCAGATAAGTGGGTCTATTTTCTCTGCAAAATGGATGAAAAGGGCCATTTTAACTGGACAAGGTAGAGCCAAAATGGAATATCTAGAGCTTGGTATTTTATTGATAGATGTTGATCCACATTCTTTTACATGGCAACATGGTTTCTTGTGTTGCCCATATACATGGGTGTAAATGTTTGTGATTCTTATTATTTTTTTTAAATCCATCCATGTTGGCATAGGAGGTCTAGAGGACCCCACCAATGCATTGGTGCAAATCTAAATGCAAGGAATATCTAAAAAAAAATATTATGGATCACTTATGGGCGGCAACAAGAATAAAATATCAAAACAAACCAATAGGCAAAGCAAGTTTCCCAATATTGTGATTTTGGGTTCCTGATTATGTGCATACATGGGTAACTCTTTAGAAGGTTATTGCAATAGCATCCCTCCATTCAAAAAAATGAGAATAACCATTTCAAATTAAAATATGGTACAATCTCCATGAATGCTAGGCATTTTGTTTTTGTTTTTTTTTTTTTTAATGAGAAAATATTAATTCTTGGCCTTATCCCTGGCTTCAATCCGTTCATCAAGATGGGCTTCAATTTGGCAAATCTCATTGCCAATTGCATAGAGATGAAGTGATCAATCCTAACAATATGTTTCATCATGGGTGCATAGACAAATCCCTAGCTCCCCACAATAGGACATCATAGCTAGCATCTATAATTTTGATGTTCTCTATTTCTATGTTCCACTTCTTTAGCTCTTGTTTCAAAGGGAGATTTAGAAGGGACATCATTAAAGCACCATGGCAGTGGCCATCCATGAATATCATGATCGAGACTATAGATGGAGGGATCATAGAATTTCAACAATTGATTTTGCTAACAAATATTTATGAACATGATGCTTGTCAGCTATGGTAATGTGCTGCACATAAAGAGCTAGCATTTATATTCTTTAAGTTGCATCTCTTAAACATGAAAAATTATGTCATAAGATTGAACATCTTCACATCTATAGTTCAAAAGTGATAAAATACTTTAAAACATTTGGTTCTCTTAATACATATATTGCTATTTCAATGGTCTAAACTTTTAACCTTCAGTGCAATATGGGTCTCAAAAAATTTATCTTCATTATCAATTGCAGCTATGCCTAATGCCTAGATAACTATTATTAATGAAAACTCGTGTTTTAAAGAAAGCAGCAAATTAGCTAGTAATTATCTCTCCACATTTGTGAAGGGAATTTTTTCACTTGATAAGATGGAGTCTAAATGGATTGCACTTTTAGAATTTGATAACTTATCTATGAATATGTATATGCCTATACTTGAACATGATAAACAAAGCTAGTAGCATAACAAACCCATACTTGCATGTATACATAGGGAGCCAGACACACATCTCCAACCAAAAAAAAAAAAGATGGTAAAAACAAAGCTGCATGCCCACTTTCTAATATGGACATGCTTAGAAAAGATGAACACTTAGAACCCCACTAAAAATCCTAATGCAGAATTAGCATAAAGCCATGTCATTTCAGAATCTTTGCATCTTGGTTTCCAAGCACCTCTTTTTGAGCCATTCTGTGAAATGGACATATAAAGATGACGAGATAATCTTATCCTTGGCCATTGTTCATCAAGATGGGCAAGATGGACTTCAATTTGGCAAATCTTATTGCTAATTGCACATAGATGTAATCGTATGTCATGTCAATCACGTGGAAATAAGCAATCCTTATAGCTTGTTTGATCACGAGCACATAGATGAACCCCAAGAGCCCCATAACAAAACCCAGTGCAGAGCAAGCATGAAACCATATCATTTCAGACTCATCGCCATTTTCATGTTCCTCCTCTTCTCCTCTGTTTTGAAATGGACTTTTAGAAGGGGCATCATTAAAGCACCATGGAAAAGGCCATCCATGAAGATCAAAATTGCCACTATAAATGGAGGGATCACAGAATGTTTGTAATTGATTTCCCCATGGAATTCTTCCAGATAAGTTATTGTTGGACAAGTTCAAGTGATTCAAATAATACATGGAGGAAATAGTTGAGGGAATCATGCCTGAGAGATTGTTCACCGACAGATCAAGTGATTCTAACTGTGTCAAGGCACCAATATTTTCCGGAATCTTTCCTGTGAAGTGATTATTAGAGAGATTCAAGAAACGTAGTCCATGAAGATTTACCAATTCTATTGGAATCATCCCAGAAAGATTGTTGCATGAGAGATCTATGCTCATTACAAATGAGAGTACACTGGTATACTCAATTTCTATTCCTTTTGTGGTCATTACTAAGCCCTCTGTATAGTACGCATTGAAGTCTGTAAGCATTGGTTTTTCTGCATTCTGTGTCCCCTTCATTGCACTTAAATTTCCAAACGATGGAGGCAAAGCACCTGAAAAATTATTGCAAGCGAGGTCCAAAACTTGTAGAGAAGCAAGATATGATAGTTGAGCTGGAACACTTCCGTTGAAGAAATTTGACCTCAGAGAAAGAACTCTCAGTGATCTGAGGCTTTCTCCAATCCATATTGGTAGGTTGTTTGAGAATTTATTTTCACTAAGATCAAGAACAACCAATTGTCTGCAATATTTCAGCCATGAAGGCAGTTTTCCAGAGAGCCTATTATTTCTTAGATGAAGTGATTGGAGCTTAACAGGACATGCCATTGAGTCGAAAGAATTTCTAATGAAGATAGATTGCATAGGAATTGAGGGATGCTACCATTAATTTGGTTACGGGACAAAATAAAGTATCTAAGAATCATAGCTTTGGCAAAGCTCAAGGGAATAGGCCCAGAAAATGAGTTGCTGGATAGTATCATGGTGTATAGGTAAGAAGTATTTAATTCAGGAATTGGACCATGAAAGTTGTTGGAGCTCACATCAAAGTAGCTATATTTTTGGCCTCCCAAAGAAGTTGGTAGCCGTCCTGTCATGCTATTATGGGACACATTCAAATAGTACAAATTTCTTAGATCCCAAAATCAAGCAGGAAAGCCCTCTGAAATGTTGTTTTCATTGAGCCATAATTCTTCTAAATTTGTCTGTGTTCGAAGCCAAGTTGGAAATTTTGGTCCCAAATGACAAGAGCACATAACAATTAATAAAGCATTAAAAGGAGGAACCCAATGCTGAAGTGAGTTGTAAGACAAATCCAAGTAGTCTAATCTCGTAAGGTTGGCAAAGTGGGCTTCGGTCAAATGACCTGTAAAGGAATTTGAAGCGAGATCCAACTCTTGCAGTGCAGATAGCTGACTTTTAATTTGTGGGATTGTTCCACTCAAGTTATTTTAACCCACATAAAGTTATGTTAAGCCTTGTAGAGATCTTCTCCCATCCGGTCTATTTTCTGTGCACTTAGACCAACTTTCTATTGTATCTACAAGCTCGCTAGTAATGCTGTTATTAGATATATCTAACCCATTCAACTTACACAGATTCCCTATAAATCTCGGTATCTTCCCGGTTATGCGGTTTGATGATAATGCCAAATAATGTAGGTTATGAAGCTTGTCAAAGGCATCTGGTATCTCTCTACTGATCTCATTGCCTGATAAATCTAGCACCTGTAGGTGAATTAGATTCCCAATGAATTCTGGTATCTCTCCACTTATATTTCTATTATATGACAAATCTAATTCCACCAAGTTGCGGAGGTTCTTGATGCTTTTCGGTATCTCTCCACAAATTTTGTTTGAAGCCATACGTAGATGCTCCAAATGGCTGAGGTTTCTCAAGTTTTGGAAAAATTCTCCAGTAATTTCATTATAAGATAAATCCAGTTCCACCAAGTTGTGGAGGTTCTCGATGCTTCTCCATGTCTTTCCACTAATTTTGTTCCAAGACAAATCTAGATGTTCCAGGTGGCTGAGGTTTGCTAAGTTGGGAAAAATTTCTCCGGCAATTTGATTATTAGATAAATCTAAGAATTTCAAGTTATGTAAATCCCCCATAGCCAATAGTAGACTGTCAGATAAACCGCATCCATAAAGATCTAGATGCATGAGACTGCTGATATTGAACAGCCAATGTGGTACAATAGCATTGAGATGATAATTCAAAGAGAGATCAAGCATAATGAGAGATGTGAGGTTAACATGTAATATAGAAGCAGATGCAACAGGAAGGTCAGTATAGGACAAACACAAATCTAACAGAGAAGGGAGCATGTTAATCTCATGAAGCCAGTTGGCTGTCTTTGAGAGGTTGACGCCGCTCAAGTCAAGTGAGTGCAAAGAAGGGATGTTGGAGAGCCAACGAAGGCCATTAGCACGTAAGGAGGTCCATCCAGAATCATAAAAATAATAATCATTCCGACTAATATCAAGGAAGTGCAAGCGCGAGAGGTTTCACTACAAAAAAAAGTTGAGTTAGCGACTATTTTTTGCCGATGCTTTTTGGAAGCATCGACAGATTTCGCTGACCTGCCGACACTTTTAAAAAGTATCGTGTTTCAACGATGCTTAAAAGCATCGTAAAATTTCAGCATTTTCAACACCAACGCTTTTAGCAAAAGCGTCGTTAAATAAAGAAAATGCCGACGCTTTTTTACGTCATTATTTAACGACGTTAAAAAACATCGTTAGGTTCGATTAATACCCCCATTCTCCTGTGCCCTAATCTATCTGCCGCCGCCCCCTCCCACCCATTCCTCCATCTCCGCTGACCCCATCTCCGCCGATTCTCCGCCGCCGGCGCCACACCCGCCGTCCATGCCGCACCGCCGTCCGCCGCTCCTCTCTGCTGCCGCATCCATCTACGCCGCACCAGCGCCGTCCACGTCGTACGCCATCCGCCCTCCTCGAAGCCACCCCACCGGCCCTCCTCCCCTCCCCCCTCCCGGCGGCCATCTTCGCAGGTCCAAAAGGTAACTCAGATGAGTCAAATTTTTTTCTCTTTTTACGGCTAGTTTTTCTGGTTTATGCATCGATCCCTCGGCTTTAAAACCATTATTTAGATAAGAAAAGGAGTTTTTTGCTGCTCTTTTCAACAGGGAGTTTGTTTTTAAGGAAGCAAATTTGCTGTTTTTAACATCGCCAAATCAACATAATGACCGATTAATCTTTTAATTAATCTTCCTTTCCATCTTCTCAAGTCCTTGGTTCATGGATTCCGGCTAGATAGTCACCGGATTTGGTTGGGAAAAGGAATTCTCTGTTTTTGATTTTTAGTTCCATATTTGAGGTCTTGTCAGAAAATGTGGATTTAACAGGACTCTACCCACCGGTCCATGACCGCGACGAGCCTTTCCTCGTCCCAGTGTTTGTGTTAGGCCGATCGCTGACTCTGGTTAGTGTTGAAGCCATCTTCTAGTTGTTTCGAGCGTCGCCGGGCTGATTAGTTGTTTCCGCCATTGCTGGACGACAGACTTCCTTCCCATTGTGGAAGGCTGTCACCACCACTCTATTCCATGTTAGTAAAGAGAGTCTGATGGTCCATTTAGTCCCATGTTTCCCTTCTCTCATGCTCTCTTCCTCTCTCTAAGTTCCCTCTCTTTCTCACCCTGATATCCATCTCTCTCTTGTCCTGGGGACCTACCTCAGCTCTTATATATCCTGGGGACCTAATTTTTCATAAAAGTATTTTCTGGTTTTTTGGAAAGAAATAAAACTATTTTCCGGTAGACGGGCTGGATCCTCTCCAAGAGTAGCGGGACTTAGAATTTTTATTTTAAATAATCATGACTGAAATTCTTATAGAAATATAGTTCAGAATATTAGAGTCCGAAAGTGAGTTTTAGAATTAGTTGGGTTAGATTGGATTAGTTGGATTAATTTAACCAACAAAGAGACAGAAGGAAGAAAGAGATGAGGAGAACGCCGCGTGATTCTTAGAGTGTTTGTCTTCATATCTACGGGTGTTAATCTATCTGGCAATGCATGTAATCTTTGCAATTCTTTGTAATGATTCTTCACAAGTCTCACGTAGATTTATCTTTCTAGTACAGTGGTACATGATAAAAAATTGTGTAGGGAAGCCATATTAACCCTAATGTTTTATGTGAGGCCAAATTAGAATGATGCCTTGTCAACCTGACATAGAAAAGATTCTCTTGCCTGCCGTTGGAAGATAGCAGTATCCCTGAACTACCAATAATTTCTTAGTGCCATGCTATGCTTTTGTCCTAATAAGGCTACAAGATTTGCTGTTGAAGTGCATGTAATATTGTGAGCCTGGAATCTTTTATAACTAGTTTGTTTTACCAGCATTGATGCCTGGTGATGCTAAGCTGATAGGCATGCTATGTTGCTTGAGTGCTAAGTCATGCATATGACCCGGAACTGTGGATGGATGGCCTTTGTTGCCAGGGACAAACCTGTGTAATCTTCATTATAGTCGGGGACTATTTGTGGGTGGAAGTGAAGCGTAAGAATTCATTATGATAAATTGTTAGGTATTACATTGTATATCACCTTTAATATTTCATACAGCTAACTTAGAAATACTTTTTGAAAATGTGACTAGCTGACACAAGATAAAAATTAATACTAGTTGAAAGTATACATTAGTAGCTCGATATTAATTTGTATCTCATCTTTATTTTTCATAATGATAACTTAGAAATACTCTTTGAAGATGTGATTAACTGACACAAAAAAAAATACTTGTTAAGAGTATATCTTTGTTGATTCTTTTGTTATTTGGTTGCCATCGAATAATTATCTAATTTAGTTGTTAAAAGTTTATGACACAGTGCACAATGTTTAATTAACATGCATGAGACTTGGGTCTCGGCCTTGCACGCTCGGATCTTTAGTCCCAATTGGCACCGAAGGCATCCAGTCCTACGAGCTCAGGCCGATGAAAGATGTCAGGCAATATTAATTATGAATTAATTTTAAAAAAAATTACATTGCATAGAACCATAGACCCGTTTTTTGATTAATGTACATATTCTATTGTATCTGTACATTTATTTATTTTTGTACGGGTAAAAGAATTATGTACATTGGTCAATTGATTGTCCAGTATGGACAGTTTGAAAAATGTGAGTAATTCTATATGTCATTATAATAATTAAATTGTATGCTGAGGGTTCGGAAAAAATTTCGAACGGTATTTTTTTTTTGTTCTCCCTATACGGGAGAACTAAGAGAAAATACTGTCAAAATTTTTTTCGGCTCTTGTTGCATATCATTTGATTACTGTTATTGACCTATAGAATTAATGTATTTTCTGAATGAGATAGGACCTTCTTTACCTATTAGTTGATGATAGCTGTTATTTTTTTGGATTTTATGAAATGACTGATATTTTTTACTCATTGCATTAATATAGATTGTATAATTTTTCTTATTTTTAGATAAGTTGCAAGTTCGGTCATTTTTATCCTACAATGGACAAAGTTGGATAAATAAACCAAGGAATAGTAAAGAATATTTAGATGGAGTTCATGACTTCATTAAATTTGGTATGGAGAAAAGTAGTTTGAATGGAAAGATTTTATGTCCATGTCGGAAATGTGTAAATAGTTTTCTTTAGATCCACAAATTGTTGAAGAACATTTGGTATGGAATGGTTTTTTAAGAGGTTATACCGACTGAATTTTTCATGAGGAATCTATGTTTCCATCATCATGTAACCAATCTCTGACTCATTTTGGATCCACTAGCCTACAAGACAATTCTGCAAGAGATGATGATATAAGGGGTTTGATTACAGATGCTTTTGGACTTGGTGTTCAAAATTTAGGAGAATCCAGTAGTATACTAGAAATAGTTGGGATGTTTGAAGGATGTACGCATACGAAACGTATGCATGTTGAGGAGCCTATACATACATCTAATGATGAGACAGCTCGTTATCACATCTTAATGAAAGATGCAGATGAAGAATTATATCCGGGTTGTATGAAATTTTTTAAGATTTTTTTTCTTGTACATTTATTTCATTTAAAATATTTGAATGGATGGTCTGGGAAGAGTTTTACCATGCTGCTCAAGTTATTAAAGGATATATTTTCAGAAAGTACTCGTTTACCACCATCGTATTATGAAGCCAAAAAAGTAGTAAAGGAATTGGATCTTGGATACGAAAAGATTCATAGTTGTCCGAAAGATTGTATGTTATATCAGGGTGAAAATGCTAATCAAGAGTCATGCAATGTATGTGGATTTTCAAGATGGATAACACAAAAAGAAGATCGAGATGATGTACTAAATGAATTGGATGCAACGCGGAGTAAAAAGAAACCGACAAAGGTATTGCGTTACTTTCCTCTTATACCTAGATTGAAAAGGATTTATGCATCATCAAAAATAGCTTCATCAATGAGATGGCATGATGAAGGATGTACAAAGGATAGAATGTTGAGACATCCAGCAGATAGTCTTCAATGGAAAGCATTTGATGATAGGCATCCTAATTTTGCCTCTGATGTTCGTAGTGTTAGGTTTGGCTTAGCTTCTGATGGCTTCAATCCATTTCAGACCCTGAGTTCTACCTACAGCACTTGGCCAGTCATTTTGATACCTTACAATTTGCCACTGTGGATGTGCATGAAACAATCATCACTAATCTTGTCAATGGTTATTCCAGGAGATAAGGGTCCAGGCAATGATATTGATATTTTCTTACAGCCTTTAATAGAGGAATTGAAACAGTTGTGGGAGGGTGTTGATGCATTTGATGCTTCCAACGGCCAAACATTTAAACTATGGGCAGCTTTGTTATGGACTATTAATGATTTTCCAGCATATACCAATTTATCTGGCTGGAGTACAAAGGGACGGATCGCATGTCCTTGTTGTGGAGATTCAACACATTCAATTTGGTTAAAACATGGAGGTAAATTTTGTAACATGGGACATCGTCGATGGTTGGAAGCAAATCATCCATTTCGATTTCAGAAAGATTTGTTTGATGGTACTATAGAATTGGGATGTGCCCCTATTCCACCTTCTGGAACTGATGTTCATAGACAAATGGATGGCATCAATTACAGCTATGGTAAGCACTCAAAATTCTCTAAAAAAAGAGGAAGGGATGATGTTGAAAGCTCAATGCACGAAGAGTTACCAGAAGAAGTCAGTATCAGTACTATAGATGCAGAGGTGTTTCAAGATCCAGACAATTATTTCGAGGATGAAAATGAGGAAGACACACAGATAGCATCTACACAACAGCCCATTAAACATTTATGAAAAAATGAAGTATCTTTTTTGACTTACCTTATTGGAAACATAATCTTATTCGGCACAATCTTGATGTCATGCATATAGAGAAGAATGTTTGTGATAATTTATTTGGAACATTTTTAAACCTTGATGGAAAGAGCAAAGATAACATGAAGGCACATCTTGATTTAAAAAAATAGGTATCCGATAGGAACTTCATCCTAAAATGCTTGCTAATGATAGAATTTATGTGCCTCCTGCATGTTATACAATGTCTGCTCGAGAAAAGGATAATTTTTTGGGAGTTTTGAAAAGTATCAAGGTACCTGATGGATATGCATCAAATATTTCATGATGTGTGCATCTAAAAGATCGAAAACTTTCAAATCTTAAAAGTCATGATGGTCACATATTGATACAAGATATTTTTCCAATAGCTTTAAGATCGTCATTGCCGAAATAAGTTGTTGCAATTGTACTTCAATTATCGTTATTCTTTAAGGCATTATGTTCAAAAGTTATTGATCTTTGAAAACTTGATCAGTTAGAATCCGATATTGCAATTATACTTTGCCAGATGGAAAAAATTTTTTCTCCTGAATTTTTCACTATTATGGTACATCTGCTCATTCACCTAGCTTTAGAAGTTAAAGTTAGTGGACCGGTACATTATAGATGGATGTATCCTATTGAGAGGTATTATTGCAAACCTTAAATCTTTTGATAATTTTATTAGAAACAACAGCATACTGATATTTTAATAAATATTTAATTCTTGAAGGTATCTTATGCGTCTTAAAGATTATGTGCGAAATAGAGCCTATCCCAAAGGCTCGATTGCTAAAGGATATATTGCGGATGAATGTTTGACATTTTATTCAAGATATCTTCAAGGTGTAGAGACTATTTTTAGTCGACCTCAATGGCATAATGACTTTGTGGAGAATGCAGAACTGTATAAGTTCTTAACTGCTGAAAAATTCTTGGAAAGAGCTGAAAGTATTGTACTTGATCAAAAATCTTTAGCACAAGCACATCGTTATGTGTTACTTCATAGTGACATAATATCTGACCATCGCAGGTTAGTATATTTAAGGCATGACATCAAGATTTAAATTTTATATTAGATATAATGTTCTAAATGATATATTTATATTTTATGCAGTGAATTTTTAATTTATCAGAGATGAGCCAATCATAACATTCATCCTAATGCAAGGATTGAACAGCGATGGTTGGTCGAGTTATTCCCTATGTGGCTTTCGAATCAGGTGTAATTTATATTTAATTATGAGATACATTAATTTTTGATACATATTTAATATCAGATGACTTAACAGCACTTCATCATATCATTTTTTTTTAGGTATCAAAGATGATGGAGACAAATAATTCAGATGAACTAATAGCGCTTGCTCAAGGACCTAACAAGATTGTGAATAGATATAATGGTTTCATAATTAATGGCTTTAAATTTCATACTAGAGAACGGGAGAAATTTAGAAAAACACAAAATAGCGGTGTTATGGTGGAAGCGGATGGAAAATCCTATTATGGTGCACTTAAAGATATCTATGAGTTGGATTATTATGAAAAATTTAAAGTAGTATTGTTTAGATATGATTGGATAGACATAAACTCACCAAGGGATTTGAAATAAGATGCAAATGGATTTACACTTGTAAATTTTTCAAGGTTGATACACACTGGTGTGTTATTGAAGGATGACCCATTCATTTGTTCATCTCAAGCTCGTCAAGTATTTTATGTACAAGACACAAAAGATAAAGATTGGTTTACTGTCATCAAAATAAAACCTAGAGACTTATATGATATGAAAAACCAAGTGGAGGATGATGACGATGACACTTATACACAATGTATGCCCTACAATTTTATGCCAGCTGATGATTTAAATGCTACGACGACGTTGGTTAGGACAGAATTTGAAGAAAACACTACTGCTTGATTGTTATTGGTAATAATTATTTATGATGTATATATTTTGCATTAATTATTATGTTATTTTACTCCATATATTAACTAATTCTACCTTTTATTTATATAAATGCTAGGGACATCATGCATCGCAGGGGATGATATGCTGGTGTGCAGTTTCAGTTTTCACAGACAGAGGCCAGTACGTCTTCTTCAGCACAGCAGCCTGAGGTCAGTTCAGCTGCACAGCATTCCAAGCCCTGTCCTTCTTCATCATCAGCATAGCACGATCCTCCTGTTCATCAGCCAGATGATGAGATATACGTGCAGGGTATATATTGTCTTTCATGTAATTTTATTTTTATTTTATTTTATGTATATTTATGATATAGTTACTTTTATGTATTTTTTACAGATGAATCCGGGAGAGTACATCCCAAACGCAGACCCACAGTAGTACGAGATGTGTGGCAGATGCGTGAGAGCAAATGAATTATTGTGGAGTGCAATCAGCTAGGTCAGCCAATTAAGAAAGCTGCCTGCTTATTGATTTCATTTTTGGGGACTGTTGCTCGGAGGCCTCAGCTATGTCCGTTGGGCTATGCAAAATGGAATGACATGCTTCCAACGTACAAAGTTGAGCTCCTCCGAGTTATAGAGGTAATGAATTGATGTTCATACTGTATATTAATTGTTAATCACTTATATAATTTATTTCATTTAACTTTTTTTTTATAGAGCAAGTTTGTTCTCCCTCCATCCACTCATGATTTTGTAATGAAGTCTCTCAACCGCAAATGGAAAGAATATAGAGCATAATTGAAGAGGGACTATATGAGACAGGGTATGACAGAGGAGGAGGTTGCTAGAAATTATCCTCCTGATGTACCCCCTCATCAGTGGATGGAGTTGGTTCATTATTGGTTCTCCGAGAGGGCACAGGTATATTATCTGCTCATTATCTTTTTTTTTAAATATTTTATAAAAATATTGATTTATATTGTATATTATATATTATACATATAACAAGTTCTTTACTTTATTTTACAGACTTATTCTGCTATTGGTAGAGCTGCACGAGCAGCTCAGTCTGTTCCTCATACATCGGGGTCGAAGAGTTATGCACGACTCCGATAGGAGTTTGTATGTTCCTTAAACTTTCATAATTAACTTCTAATTTTTATGTTGAAACATTTATATAACTAATATCATTATGTATCATGGACCATGTCTGTATCATGATACTCATATATTTTTTTAAATTATTATAACTGTTTGCTTAAAATTAAAATTATTTGTGTAGGTGGATGAGCATGGGAGGGAACTCGATAAAGTGGAGTTTTACCGAATGACTCATACTCATCAAGATGGTACTTTTGTTTGAGATGAGTCGAGAGATTTATATGTACGGCATTATTAATATTCTATTTTTTACATTGATTTTAATTTAATTTTGTTAGCTATTAATGTATAACTCTTGTTTTCAAAATAAATACAGGAGAGGGCTACATCTCTTATTGCGGAGTGTGACGACGATCCACAGCATCTATGCAGCAGAGCCATATCGAGGCCGAGGTGTTCACAGAGTTGATGGGATCAGAGCGCTACGGTCGAGTGAGGGGTTATGGAGTAGGAGTCACCCCCACTCAATTATCTGAGTTAGTAGATATACGCAGCATGCTGTAGTAGATGCTCAGGATTCACACGTCTGCAGACTCGAGGCGGAGATACAGGAGATTAGACAGAGTCGTGCCGCTGAGATAGAGGAGATGCGACAGAGCCGTGCCGAGATGCAGGCCATGAGGGGACAGATTGATCAGCTTACATCTTTATTAGAGATGTATGGCCCATCTCAGATAAACATATATTATTAAATATATATTTTTATATTAATTTAATGATCTATATATTTTTATTTATAGATATGCAAATCAAGCTTTTCATATGTTTCTTGTAGGCTCCTGGCACATCAGGCACTCGTCGAGACGGCGGCACGTCACGTGGAGACAGCGACGACCATCTACTTATAGATTGACATCATTTTATTTTTATTGTAGTCTTATATTTATTTGTATTACTCTTGATTGTAATGGACGATTAGTACTTTGTTTTTATTTATATAAAATAATATCTTTTGGTTTGGTTAAATTTGCTATTGAAGTTTGCTTTTGGTGTGAATGGTGGTGATTGTATAAGTTTATATTTGAATAATTGATATAATTATGTACAGAAATGTATGTATTTTTTTTTGTATATAAGATCTGTATATTTTTTTTTCTGTTAAAAAAAATAACGACGCTTATAAGCATCGTTAATAGAGCATTTAACGATGCTTTTAAACATCGCTAGTGACTTTAACTGCCGACGCTTCGAAAAGCATCTTCGAAAAGGGTGGAGGATGCGTTGTCATTAATGATGCTAAAAAGCACTGCTAAATTTTAATTTTACAACGTTTTAAAGCATCATTAGAAAATATTGCGATGCTTTTAAAAAGCGTCGGCGCTTTTCGTCTCCACTCTTATATAGGCGACGCTTTGGCGACGATTTTTGAAGCGTCGTAAAGCTTATTTCTGATGCTTATTAGCATCGTAAAATGTCTTTTATAGCGTCACCTTTTACCATTTTCACTGTAGTGTTTCCAAGCTCAAGGGGAATGGATCAACTAAACTCCGCATTGGAGAGGTTGAGGTATTCCAAATGCACAAGGGAACCAATGAATTTGGGAATGGGAGCTCCAGAAAAATTGTTCAAGCTCAAATCCAAATACTTCAAATGCATCAAGTCAAGCAAAGAAGTATTCACCTTACTTGGACCTGGAAATTTCATAGTTTCGTATTGGACATCTAAGTCATATGGATATCTGAGATCGAGTTTTACCACATGGCCCGTGATATTGTTGCAGCCCACTCCACTCCATCCGCAGCAGTCATGGTCCTTCCAAGAGAAGAGCCACTGGTCAACATCGTACATGTCTTCTTTGATGGAAAGCAGAGCTCTCCTTTCATTCTCTATGCAGCTCCCCTCCACCATGAAACCATCTCTGCCACCAAGGCAGAGACAAAAGAGGAAGAGCACGATCAACATGACATGCATAAGAAGTCTGGATGCATTTGAACGCCAACTACTACAAACAGCCATATGAGCACAACCTCACACCACTCCAAAGAGATGGAAAGAAGGGAGGAAAAGCTATGAGAGGTGGCTTCTCATCACTTACATGCTCCGTTTTTTATATGTCAAGTGATTCCAATGTATATTTTATCTTATGGAATTGTGGTGATTTGGACACTTGAGCGGGTGCTTGACTTGTGCGGATGTTGTGGTGAGTTGTGCCGGATTTGTTTTTTTCTTGGACCCTTGGAGTCGAACTACTTGCCTTTCCCTGATTACCGAGAAGGTTTAATTCTTGATTCTTTATTCGAGCTAATCTCATAATTTGCTTTTGGTTCTTTTCTAGTGTCTCATATTTATTAGTTTGTTTGAAAGTTAAGAGCAACTTTGATGTATACCTTCCGGTGGTGATTTTCATACATAGCTTGGTGCTTGTGATGTCGATATGGAATATATGAGATTAATTTTTTTTTAATGGTTATTTTGGTAAAATTAAAGGTTTACTTCGGACTTGGTTAGCTTCCTCTTAATTAGTAGAAGGATTGTTAACTTTTCAATGTGTTATAAATAGCAACATAATGTCACCTTTCTAATTCGTCATTACCTTTTGGATGACGAGTACAACCCATTCGTCGTAGTTAGGGGGGTGGGGGGGGAGATGGGTGAATATTTTTTATGGGATTTTAAGCACATCATTAGTCGAGGAATGGTTTAGCTGTGCTGCACGTGAAAACTTAGATGGCATGGCATTAATTACACCATGAACCATGAGGTTCATCCAGAATTTCACAATCATGATTTAGTGCATTGGAGGTGATATCCTTGCACCGGAGTTCGAAATAAATGATCCATTCTCAAATGTAAATGATCGTCCATTCTCCAGAAAATAAATGGTCCATTCTCAATCTCAGGTCAAGTAAATGGTTGTCTATTTTTAAGTCAAGTAAACGATGGTCCATTCTCAAGTCAAATGTTAATCCAGTTCAAAGTCAAGTAAACGGTAGTCCATTCCAAAGCAATGAGCCATCAGCTTCTCTGTGGTAGTAATATTAGCTGTTGTCTTTTGAAAATCAAGTAAACCATGCATTGATGTATTACCTGTGACTAGTCATACATGACATAAGTGAGGTTACGGGACATTGACTAGTGATGATCTCCATGCTAGGCTGCTTGAAGGTGATCTTTTCGTCTGCATATGAATCAAATTTGAGAAGAACTTCATTTAGAGCAAAACAGAAGTTACAACACCAAAGAGATAGAAAATAGAGATAGAGATGACAAGATATTTGCGACATATGTAGTTGTAATTGATCAAGCAATCAAGACTGGGTGGATGAGGTTTCCGGTTGAAATGAAGCTTGCAGGGAGGCGCTAGTTTTTACGTAATTCCAAGACATATTCCATCTCATGGAGTTTTTCAGGATCCTTGGATGGAATCTGTTTTGTTTATAGGTGGCAATTGGGTTGGATTGAATCAAAAATGGGTCGGATCATATATAAAGATCAGATCAAGAATTTGTCAACTAAATCCAACCTATTTATCAAATGAGTCAAAAATTCAGCTCTCAATCCGAACTATTTATTGAATAGGTAACTTAATTTGATCCACATAACTCATTTATAAAATAGATCAAGTCATGAGCTTAAACGAGTTAAATGGATTAAATAGAGTAAATGGACTGGGTTAAATAAATCAAAAATATATTAAGTAATTTTTAAATAGGTTAAACAGATTAAATAAATTTTAAATAGATTAAATACGTCGGATTATGACCTATCCCAACTATTAAATATATCAAAGGTCTAAATTTGAATCCAAACCAATTAATAAATAGATCTAAACGGGTTGATCCATTATGATCCGAATTCATTTATGTCAAATCTAAACCTACTTAAACTAAATCGTTCCTGAGTCATATTGATGAATAGGATCATAAATTATCGTCCTTACTTTTCTCATGAATTATAATTTATCTTTTTTCATTGGTTATGAAAAGTAAGATGGGCTATAAGGTTCATGCATAGAAATCTTGATTTTTACATTAGTAAAATTCTTAACCTTAAGATAATAAAAAATTCACTATTTGTGGAAATCTTATGGGTTAAAGAGCACAGCCAATAAGTTTGGGCTATCGCGATTCTTTTTCGAGTTGATCTCTTTATTTTCTTTGTTGATATTTTCTAGTGAATATTATCCATTAAATTACTTTTAAAGAAGAAAGTGGATCGAACAATATTCGTTTGGATCCATTTTTATATCCGAATCTATCCAAATATGGATAGAAATTTGAACATCCGATTAATATGGATATTCATATCTATATTCAAAAATAGATATGAATATTGATCTAAATATCCAATTCTATTTGTAATTCTTTGTAATTTTATATTACTCATGAGCTTTTAAGAGAAATATATAACCATATTCGCATACCATTAACATGATTTACTATCCACTTAATAAATCTTTAATTATGTGATTATAAAATTTAATTATCTGACTTATATCCATATTTATATCAATACTTTCATATTAAATTTATATTTATATCTATTTAAGATAAATATGAATATAAATTTTTATATCCGACTAATATCTAATCAAATTTCAGCTCTAATTATTTTGATCTGAAATTTACAGCAGCATGTGCACCATCCAACTACAAAGATTGGGTGACTAATCTTGAAAGCAGCCCAATACCTTTGAATTGATATGATTGATTTTTCTTTTAACTATATGATAAGAAATAGGTATAATTGCTTATGAGAAATATTAGCATGGACCAACTACATCTTGAGTCAAGGCATATTTATATTCTTTTTATTTCAATATAGTTTGAGAAAATTTTCACAGATCTACGCTGCACGTTATATAGTAATTGAGGGTCTACTCCCAAGTCAAATAAATAAGTGTCCGTTCTCTTACTCAAATAAACTGTACGTGGACTGCATGGTGTGACTAGTCCTGATTTTTATGTCAATGTAACTAGCAACGTCCTCCACGTCACGCTGTTAGATGGCTTCTTCTCATCCTTTAGCATACGGCAAGACCTTAGACTTGTCAAAGCAATGACGTAGAACGTGATCTGGTGGCAAGTAGCTTCCAAGGAATCATGTCTATAATCAGCCGTATCTACCTTCACCACTTTCTAATTCCTAATTTAGTATTTTTAGTCTAATATTAACGTACCATTTGCAAACAACATAGATTTTGAGAAATATTGACAGATCATTTATAATAAGATCACTCCACTCAAATACTAACGCTTACCCCTAAGGACACGAAGTATCACTGTTAGCCATTTCCTTTCTCTTGATGGAACACAATTAATTAGCTCATTCCTTAAGATTTTTGTCATGCACTAACTTTATAAGACTTGCAGTTTTGGATAATTCTTATGTATAGACCAAATCACTGCCGACATATTACCATGATTTTATCTCATCATCTATGGCAGTACTGGGGAAGTCAGTTGAGATCTTAATTGTAGCCTCATCTTAAGCACCGGAATAGAAGATTGATTGGATGGTTCTAATCACTGGAATTTGTAATGGACTTTCGCTGCACAATAGATCTAAACTGTGCAAATTTTATGCAGTGTAAATGATAGTCCATTCTCGAGTCAAGGTAAATGATAGTCCATTCTCAAGTCAAGTAAAAGATAGTCTATTCTCAAGTCAAGTAAATTTGCAATCCATTATCAAATCAAGTAAATGGTAATCCATTCTCAAGTAAATGGTGGTCCATTCTCAGGTCAGGTAGATGATAATCCATCCTCAAGTCAAAGTAAATGGTGATCTATTCTCAAGTCAAACAAATCAGCCATTAGCTTTTTCTCGTGATAGTCATATCGGTTACTAATTTCGCAAGTCAAGTAACCATGCATGGAAATATCTCATGTGAGTAGTCATATGAAAATCTATGCAATGTAGCAGAATGCAATTTGAAATGGAATTTCACTTATATTCTATTAATTAAATTTTCTCAAGTAAATGATAGGACACGAACTTTGTCCCGAGATATACGACAAGAAGTATTTGCGCATATATTGGGGTGAGGGATCAAGATATGGGTGTGTAAGATTTTCAGATGAAATGAAGCTTGCAGGGAAAATCTCTCTCTATATACGCTATAGTTTGTTTTTATGATTCCATATGACCACTCAAATGCCAGCATAAATTTTTAAAAAGGAGTGTTTGGTACTTCAGTTTTTTCAGCTTCAAAAGGTGCATGTTGCTTACCAGTAAAATATCTTGGTCATTCCTACTAGAGAGTTAAAAGATACAATAAAATATAACTTTCTAGAGTTGTCCAAAGACGCAACAGTGGAGGAAGATAATGGAGCAGTGCTGGGCTTTAGGCCAGACCTGAAGGGCTTTGGGTCAGAATTGGGTCGAGTCTGAGCAATCCATAGCCGAGTGAACTTTTTAAGGAATTAAGGATTAAGGAATACCGTTCAAGGCAGATGGGATACTGGTCTCCCTTCTCTAGAGTTGCTGATATGTTTGTTTTTTTTCATACATGTGTAGGTCTTGTTTGTAACTATTAGAGTAACCTTTTACCATTCAGAAACTCTTGCAGGAAGAGATATAATTGTCAAGGTCAGCATTAATATGCGTTTACAGATCCAAGGTTAATTTTGCTGGAGATCAAAATTTTATGGTATGACGATTTTCCTGACAGACTTATAGCATTGTTTACAATATTCCAACAATAGTTGGATGCCTAACATCTCTAGTAAGTTTATACTTGCTTAAATGATCTAGATGTTAAACTATTCAGTTCTGTTGTCAAATTAATTAAAATATTGATGCACTAGTTGAAGAATAAGAGGTACTTTTTTTTTTCTTTTGGTAGACAAGGATAAGGAGGTGCCTGCATGTTTTTGGCAAACTATGGATTGTTCATTTTAACAAATTGAGACATGAGTTTGGTTTACAATGTAATGGTTGATTACTCTCAGCAAGAATACATAATATATTAAAAATTATCAACTGTGCAACTTATTTTATATAAATTTTAGAATTATAATTTTATTAAAAATTAGTATTTTTATGCTTGTGTTATAATTATATTATCTCAAATAGTGGTTACAACAAAATATGTGCAACATAGGTGCCTACTTACTATTACACATAAATGTTCCAGTGAGAGATGATTGATATCAGCATATCTATTTAATTAATGCATTTTACTTTTAGCTATTATTTTTCTCAAGGGTTTTGCTCACATATATCCTAAGATATCAGTTGTCCTAATGATCGAGTGATAGCAATCAAGAATGACTAGGATTTTATTTATACCTTATCTCAACAATCCAACTAGTGGTCAAACCTAGGGCTATTAACGAATCGAACACGCCATTGTTCGGGATCGACTGTTTCGAACTACTGTTTAGTTCGGGTTCGAACGTATTTGAGAGAACTCTATTTGAGATTGATTTCGTTAAGCTCATTATGTTCGAATTAGGCTCGAGTTCGGCTCGTCTAGAGTAACATGAAAAATAAATATTCAAAGAAAACAAAGAAAGTAAAAAAAATTAAAGAAGAAAACCATGTTGACTATGTGCAAGATGACCGTTCATATCTTACTGGGCTTTTCTAACTACTCCACCGAATGCTGGAATCCTCCCTACCACTGTCGGAATATTCCCTTCCCTGATGCTGACGGCCTGCGCCTCCTCGCCGAAGACACCTCCAAGCCATCGAACATCGTCGAGTCATCCACTCTTCGCCCCGCAGGGAAGCCATCGCAGCGAACCGACCTCGGCACTTGCGGCCTCCACAACCTTGACCACTGCAAACCTCCATCTCTGCACCAAAAACCTTAGCTCCGAGAGCTGCGACAATGGTGGGATCAGGATCAAAGAGATCGACTGGGGGGGGGACGTCGGAGGAGAATGATCGGAGACTGGAGGTACGATCGTGGGGGAGGAGGAGGAGCCTGCGGCAATGGAGGGCGGAGGCGAAGTTCCCGCCACTGTTGCTGTGGCTGGTGGGGTGGGACGGACGGCGGAGCCGATTCATGCATGTGGTGTGGGAGGATGGTTGGATCATGCTCATGAAAGTCCAGATCGAGCGATCGAATATCCTTCATGCCTCCCACTACGAAGAGAGGTGGAGAGGTCGAGAGATGAAATGAAATGAAATGAGGCTATCAGAGGGTTAGGGTTTGAGTATAAGAGAGCATATATAGGCTAGGATTAATTGATCAATTGATCACCACCATTGGATCATTGATCCAATAGTGATAAACAAGGCCTTCTTCAGCTGCTGGATCAATGATCCGACAGTGATTATTAAGGCTTATGTATAAAATGCTATAATGCATATTATACATCATATATACTAAAAATATATATACTAAAAAATTCATAATAAGTAAATATATTAGTATAATATGTATATAAATATATATAAAATATAAAATTTATTTATTTATTTTATCATATTTTTATCAATCTGAACATGATTGAACAAAGGCTTGTTCTGGTTTGGATCATTAAGGTATCTACTTTAAAAATCTTGTTTGTGTTTGGTTCTATAGTTTAACAAGCAAGTCAAATATGACTCAAAAATGATTCGAATATTTCGAGCGAATCGAACAATGAGCTAGACTGACAGCCCTAGTTAAAGCAAGTACCAAATGGACCAAACTTTCATGAAAACATAATAGATAAGTATCACATGACCCTTGCTAGATAGGGCAAATGAATTATACTAAGTGAAAAATTGGAGATTGAAAAGGCAAGATAAAATAATGATATAAATAGATCAAAGAATTAGAACTTGATTATGATTAATTGTTATGCAGTAGTACAAACCACAAGCCGAAGAACATCATAGTTTGGTTTGCAGTTATAATGTACAAAAGCAAACTATCAAAACCATTGAAGATGGACAATCACTATAAGAAAATAGACTATTAGCGATGGCTAATTATCATCGCTAATATCAGGATTACTATCGCTAATACTATTAGGGACAGACTTCCGTCGCTAAAAGTTTATCAAAAATAATGTCGTTGCTAATTACTATGATTAGCGATAGTAAAATCTTCCATCACTAATAATAGTAATTAGTGACTATATTAGCAGAAAAAGAATTTTGCTAATCATTTAAATTTTTTATTAATTAAAATTTTAAAAATTATTAACGATGGTACTGTCATCGCTAATGCTATCACTATTTTTTAAATTTTTTAATAAAAATTTTAAAAAATTATTAGCGATAGCACCTACATCGCTAATGCCGTCACTAATAATTTTTTATTTTTTTTAAAAAAATATATATAATTAAATATTTTAAAACCTATTTTAATCACAGTAACAAGCAATAATATTTTTTAAAATCTATTATAAATAAAATAATAATTATTTATCATAATCATAAATATAAAATTAATTATATTATATTAAAAATATAAATTATATAATTGTATAAATTTATACTACTTTATAAGTATCAAAATTGCATACATATCTCTAAAAAAAATAAGTGAGGTCCTCCTCATCATCCTCTTCATCCTCCTTCTGCTCCTGTACATCGTCTCTAGCAGCTGGTGGATGAGAGTTAGATATCCTAGTATCCTATAATAAAAAAGAATAAAATATTATTAATAAGTTTCGATACAAAGCGTATATATCGATACGAAAATATATATTTCGGTATACTAGTCTAATTTTTGAACAGATTGTTTCTACATATTCCATTTGATGATACAGAGCCATAGACACCCCCCGATCCATCGATTGGAAAGTTAGATTAAATTTTTATCTCTTAGATCTCTTTTTCAGACTTAATCCTAAACATGTGAAGCTTAGACTTACCTTACTATGATGGCTGTGACAATAAGCTCAGCTGATTGCATAGATGCGGGTCTCAGAGAATCTCAATGATTGTATTGCAGATGGTATCTCGAAAGTTTTGAGGTCGCTGACTCCGAAGCCTCCACACGACCTCCTTTACATGTGTGTCACCCCATGTCTAGATCATCGAGACTTGAGAAAAGGACATCAAAGAGTATCAAGCTACTGGAGGGTCGAAGCTATGGCCGAATCCTATAATCCGGCTCCTACTCACTCCTCCGGTGGTCTTGAACCATCCCTCCAAATGAAGGAGGGGCTAAGAGGATGGATCCTCACCATGCCGTGATACGAGATACTCTGCATAATCTACCTATATAGTTTAAAAATTTATTAGTGCATACATATCAGTATATATAAAAATTTAATAAATAATATTTTAAGTTTGTTACCATAATCTGTCGAGATCTAGGATCTAAGTAGTCACCAATCCTCCTAGACTAGTATATGGCCTCCCATATCTACAGCTGCCTTGATGCACAACCAACTGCCATATCTATAATAAATAAATAATAAAATTAAATTAATTAAAACATACATATGATCAATTCAATATAAAATTAATTTAAGTATAAAATTTTTATCAATCTATCGATCACAACATGTGTGCCAACGGAGCTGCCAGTGTACTTGATCAGATGCTGTTGGGTGAACTGATTCTATCGTACCCTCTGTCACCTATCAGAGTACTCAGTATTCTACTGATCGCAAAGGGCCTCTCATATATAACTGTCCATATCCAGTGATCTATGTAAGACTTTCAGTCCGATGGTGATTCGGAGCTAGAGTGCTCTATGACAGGCTACCGAAGGCTATACAGTCCATCTCGAAACCTCCACACGGCCACCTCCTCAAAGGTTTGACGATCAGCCTCCTCATCTTGAAGAGCCTCGAATCGATAGTACCCTTACAGGTAGAAGCAACCGTGTATTAATAACCTACTGCAAATTTAAAAATTAAACATCTTTGACTAACCAAGAATATCTCCTAGGTTGCATCACGAGCCCCGATGGCCAACTGGAGAATTTGTTCACCAATCCTAGCATCAATCATCAGATATCCTGATAACCACATGAGGCACCTCAGGCTCTATAAATGTACTGCAAGTGGGGTTCGGCCAGAGGTGAGATGCGTATGGAGATGTAGGCTGAAGGAGGTTTGGCCGGAGGTGAGATGCGCAAAGGTGACGTCGGCTAAAGGGGACATGCACGGACATCTCTGGAGAGAGGAGGGATGTGTGAAGGTCGATCGAGGGAGTGCATGGAGGAGGCTCGAGGGGCCGACACAGGGCATCTGATCTCGGCCTTGGAGCTGATGGAGTGCATGGAGGAGGCCCGAGGGGCCGATGCAGGGCACCTGATCTTGACCTTGGAGCCAATGGAGCGTGTGGGGGGGATCGGCCATGCAGGAGGCTGTCCGGAGGTGTGCGGGAGAGGTTCGACTTCGAGAGACGTGCGGAGGTGCATGAGGGCACCGATCGAGACCTCGATGAGTCGACCATGCACAAAGATATGCGAAGGGGGATCGGCACCATGGGGACATCATTCGAAGCCTCTAAATATGTGGGAGGTGGAAGAGGGTGCCAGTCTTGGGGACCGCCTTGGGTGGGTTCGGCCATGTGTGGGGATGCAAGGAAAGGGGGATTGGCCGTGCGGGAGACTTCAAGCCATCAAGGGTGGCTTCGGAGAGTCTTGGGCCCTCATCGGGGCCAAGGGAGAATGAAGGGGATGCTGATGTTGGATCCAGCACCAGCAATTATGCAAGTGAGCACGAGGCATATGTTGGGGCTGCCTAATCCTGGGCATAGCAAGCACGGGGGAGGCCGATGTCGTCTTTGGAGCCGATGGAGATGCTCGTAGGAGAGGCCAATGCCGGCTTCAAAGTTGACAAAGATGCTCACAGTGGAAACCAGCTGCCCGACCCCATCTATGGCGTGCAAAGGGGAAGACCAGTTGCCCGATCTCAATCATGGTGCATGCGGGGGGAGGCCCATGGCTTCCCTTCTTTTCTCCCCTCCCTCTCTCCCTCTCTCTCTTTCTCTTTTATTACTTGTTGATAGATGGGACAAAAGAAAGGAGGAACTCCCCTCTCCCGCCACCTTTCTCCTCTCTCTATCCCTCTCTTTTATTATCTATCAACAGATGGGACAAGGGAGAGGGGGGATCGGCAACTTGCAGGAGTGAGGGTACATGTGGGGGACCTCGGATCTGTAGATCCTGTGATGCACGACGCTGTGAGCTTGGGATAGATCGGTACAGGTAGAAACCTATGCAGAAGTTTTAGGACTACCACAGATAGTCTGGATCATGTCAGGGTTGATCTCAGCACCATCCAAGAGTGGATGCAATCATCCGAAGTCGACTTCAGAATATACTTGGCCAGGGTGCCCGCCGCAGCAAACGTTAGAGCCGTTAAAGGCTAGATTAATTCAAGGGGCTGCCTATGCATGCCAAGGTATGATCGCTCGTGGGGTTCATGCAGTAATGGCCTTATCATGATCCAAAGTCGGGCACAAGAAGTCTTCGATCCCCCCATTAAAAAATGGGGTCTTCAGCCAGTGGGTTTGGGCTTTCGCCTCCATTAGCGTACTATGGCTTGCTCCGATCCAATCTTCTCCCTCACTGAAGAGTGGGATCTTCGGCCGCATTTCCACTAAATAGTGAGGATTTTGATTGGACTTTCATTGAAAAATGGGGGCTTCGGCTGCACTCTCATTGAACAGTAAAAAATTTGACTGCAGTCCTATCAAGCAGTGAGGGCTCCGGCTACTCTCTCACTAAAGTGTGAGGGCTTTGCCTGCTCTTCCACTGAATAATGAGGACTCCACCAACTCATCTGCTGAACAATGGAGGCTTTGCCTACTCTCTCCAGGAGTACAAGTGGCCCTTCATGCCCTCTATACAAGTTATGAGTTCTGTTAGAGAGTTCTTGAGCCCTGTTTAACTCTTGATTAATTACTTTGACTTGCACCTAAGCTCTTCCTTAGTTTGAGCTTTTTTTTTTTTTAAATCAATCTGATTCTAGGCTTCAGATTGGTCTAGATTTGACTTCGGCCTCGGCCCTTTGATTTTAATACTCATTGGCCTATAATTTTTCTAAAAGAAAAGAACATGAAGTAAAAGGTGAGGGCTTGAAAATCTCTTACCAAAAAAATTTTGTGCAAGTTGGTTGAAACTTGTTTTCTTTTCTGGTTTAGAGTTGCATGCCTCTGTTATTAGATCCGATTAGGAGTGTTTGGAGGGACATCCTTCAATCCATTCGATTTGTGATCATGGAAGAGGAAGCACTTCAATAGTTGTGTTTGACAGTATTTACAGACTCACAGATCACCTAAGAAACTTTCTTTAAGAAGTCCCCCCATATCTTGATAAGAAAGAAGAAAGGCATTTATGACAATAAATAATGGAGTAGGTGTAAAGTTTCATTATAATGAAGTATGGATAAGAGAGGGGAGATCGGGATCAGTTAGAAATCCCTTGCATATTTCTACTCTCTTTTCTCATTAGTTTCTGATAAATCCTTTCCCCTTCTCTTTCTCTCTCTTCTTTTAATACATATTTGAAAAGAAGAAAAAACCATGTGAAAAGAAGGGTCCCTCAAGTAAGAGAAAATTTCTTCTGATGACTGGAGTTCCTGTGATCACTCGTCATGAATGAGCTCACATCCTCCCGACTTGAATTATTAGCCCCCCATTCTTAGATCTAACCCGGAGAGCTTAAAGGATACTGGTGCCTCTCATTTAATAAGAGCTTGACGATCGCATAGTGTGGACCATCTCTTTTTTTTAAAAAGCTAGAAAAGGGTGTTGTGAGGCTTGGAGCCTATAGAGTGGGTTGTGGGATGCCTCCGGTGAGTGACACGGAGCATAGTCTATAGTCAAAAGCCTCCCTGACGAGAAAGCTCTCCGTAGTAGTATAATGGTAGATAAGGCGCTCTTTTCCAGAAGTGGCAATTGTACGAGCGCCTAGCACCAACGTAAGGGAGCCCGCCCCTTCCTCTAGCATCAATTTATTGATGCAAAAATCTGTCCGAGGCTAGAGGCACTGGAGCGAGGTGACTCCAATGGATCAACGGTGGTCGGATCTGCAAGAAAAGTCCTATTGGAGGTGGCTCCAGCAGGAATCCTCTGACGCTCAAGTCAGATTCATGCACAACAAGTGGAAAAGAACATTTACGAGAGGGAGAGGAGGCATACCTTTGGATCTCCACTTTATCTTTATTTATATATGGAGGCTGGAGCCATGGGAGAACATGAGTAGTCAAAGATATTTTATTTTTCATTAAATGTTCTTGAGAGTAGTGCTTGGCTATGCTGCTTCATGGCACATGGGAAGCCTGGGAGAGGGGAAGAAAAAGTCATAGAGTTTTCTTCTTTTTGTCCCTCATGATGTCCTCGAAAACTGTGCTTAGCCCTTTAATTTTCTAAGGACTGAAAGATGGCATCCCTATACAGCAAGTACAAGCCACCTTCATTGATGGTTTATCCATGGCTATTGCCCTTTTTTAAATGGGATGACATGAAGAAACTATCATTAGGCCTTTTGGAGGCTAATGACCAAAGACAGAGGCTAGAGGCTGATGTCAGGATCGGTAGCCGATGTAGGGGCCATTGTCACCACAGGTTCATCAGTCGAGATGGGATTCGGACATATGCAAAGGGTGTGAGTGCCGGTGGGCCGAAGTCGGATGTGCAGACGCATCTATTCTCTTTTTCCTCCCCCACCATCTTTTCTCTCTCTCCAGCCTCATCTTCTTTTTCCTCTGTCTTTGCTCATAATAGAACGTGAAAGAGGAAGACAATTAATGCCTCCATTGGGTCTAGTTGACTCAAGAGCAGACATATAGTGCCTGGGATGGTTCAAAGATTCTCTATCCCATGTCTTCGGTCAGCATGTATGTATATATATATATATATATATATATATATATATATATATATATGTATGTATGTATGTATTTATGTATATATATGTATATATATATGTATATATATGTATATATGTATATATATGTATATATATCTATATATATCTATATATATGTATATATATGTATATATATGCATATATATAGATATAGATATAGATATACACACATACATACATACATATATATATATACACACACATACACATACAAACATATACATATAAATACATACATACATACATACATACATACATACATACATATATATATATATATATATATATATATATATATATATATATATATATATATATATATATATATATATATATATATGTATGTATGTATGTATCTGTATGTATGTATGTATGTATGTAATGTATGTATATATATATATATGTATGTATGTATGTATCTGTATATGTGTGTTTGTGTTTGTGCATGTGCGTGTAGTTAATTGGAAATTAAAAGAGCTGAATATGGTGGCTATCAAATGTTTCCTTATAGCTATTAGATATCTAACAATTAAACATTTTCATTAATGTTTATGAGTTTAAGGGGTCTCGCAGGAGAGCTAGCCTCCCCCCCACACGCCCCCTTTTTTTTAAATATATTGGCCCAAATTGTTTACAAGCCTAATAAATCAAAAATATAATTAAAATAATAATTTGTTATTATGTGCTGCTCGTCTTTACCACTATATGACAAGAAATAGGCATAATTACTTTTAAGAAGTATTAGCATGCATGGACCAACTACATCTTGAGTCAAGGCATATTTCCATTCTTTTTATTTCAAGGAAGCTTGAGAAAATTTTCGCAGACCATGCTGCACGTTGTACAATAATTGATGATCTATTGTTAAGTGAAGCAAATAAGTGTCCGTTCGCTTTGTCAAACAATCTGTACGTAGACTTGCATGATGTGACTAGTCCTAATCTTGCATGTTCCACGTCAGGCTGTTAGATTGCTATTTCTCATCTTTAATAAGTTCGTACTTGCTTAAGTGTGTGGTTCTACTGTTAGATCAAACAACAGTAGTTTTAGGATTCAGTATTCACCAAACCTATGGGGCACATGCAGGTTTTTGGCCAACTGCGGATTGTTCGTTGTAGAAATCGATACATGAGTTGTTTTGTAATGTAATCGGCTGATAACCCTTAGCAAAAACACATGAAATATCAACAATTGCTGAATGTGCAACTAATTCATATTTCAGAATTATAATTTTATTGCAAACTCTGATTACTTTGTGCTTGTAGCATCTTATCTCCAAACATTGGTTACGAAGCATCTGCAATATAGTTGTCTACTAACCAGCATATGTGAATGTTACGCATGTGAAACGGTCAATTATGGTAATATCTGGATAATAAATGCATTTTTCTTTTAGTTGTATTTTCAAGGTTTTTCTTCACATGAATCTCAAGATATCAGCAATATCTTGTGGCAAGAAGCTTGCAAGGAATCATGTCTATAATCAGCAATATCTATCTTCAGCACTTTCTAATTCCTAATTTAGTGTTTTTAGTCTAGTATTAATGCACCATCTGCAAGCAAAATAGATTTTGAGAAAGATTGACAGATCATTTATAATGAGATCACTCCACTCAAATACTAAACACTTATCCCGAAGGACACCTAGCATCACTGTTAGCCATTTCCTTTCTCTTGATGGTACACAATTAGCTCATTCCTTAAGATTTTTGTCGTGCACTAACTTTATAAGACTTGCAGTTTTGGATAATTCTTATGTATAGACCAGATCACTGCCTACATATTACCATGATTTTATCTCATCATCTATGGCAGTACTGAGGAAGTGAATTGAGATCTTTATTGTAGCCTCATCTTAGGCACCCGAATAGAAGATTGATTGCATGGTTCTAATCACTGGAATTCGTAATGAACTTTCATTGCACAACAGATCTAAACTGTGCATATGTTATGCAGTATAAATGATCCATTCTCAAGTCAAAGTCAATGACAGTCCATTCTCAAGTCAAGTAAACCATAGTCTATTCTCAAGTCAAGTGAATTTGTAATCCATTATCAAATCAAGTAAACGGTAATCCATTCTCAAGTAAATGATAGTCCATTCTCAGGTCAGGTAGATGATAATCCATTCTCAAGTCAAAGTAAACGATGATCTATTCTCAAGTCAAGCAAATCAGCCATTAGCTTTTTCTCGTGGTAGTCATATCGGTTACTGAAGATATGACCTGACCTGATGGGCTTTAGGCCTTAGGCCTGACCTGTGGGGGAAGATAATGGACCCGTGCTGGGCTTTAGGCCTGACCTGAAGGGCTTTGTCTCAGAATCTAGTCCGAGCAATCCACAGCCGAGTGAACTTTTTTAAGGAATTAAGGATTAAGAAATACCATTCAAGGCAGATAGGATGATGATCATCTCCCTTCTCTAGAGTTGCTGATATGTTTGTTTTTTTCCATACATATGTGGGTCTTGTTTGTAACCATTAGAGTAAACTTTTACCATTCAAAACTCTTGCATGAGGAGATATAAATGTCAAGGTCAGCATTAATATGCGTTTACGGATCCAAGGCTAATTTTGGTGGAGATCAAAATTTTTATGGTATGACGATTTTTTTGACAGACTTATAGCATTGTATACAGTGTTGCAACAATAGTTGGATGCCTAACATCTCTAGTAAGTTTATACTTGCTTAAATGATCTAGATGTTGGGCAACTATTCAGTTCTGTTGTCAAATTAATTAAAACATTGATGAACTAGTTGAAGGATAAGGAGGCACTTTTCTTTTTTGCTATAAAAAGACAAGGAGGTTCTTGCATGTTTTTAGCAAACTATGGATTGTTCATTTTAACAAATTGAGACATGAGTTTGGTTTACAATGTTTTCAAAAAAAAAAGAAAAAAAGAAAAATTGAGTCTGGTTTACAATGTAATGGCTGATTACTCTCAGGAAGAATACATAATATATTAACAACTGCAGACTGTGCAACCTATTTTATATAAATTATAGAATTATAATTTTATCAAAAATTAGTATTTTTATGTTTATGTTTGAAGGAAAAACTAGCTTTTTCTGCCGTAGGATCTTCCAGATCTAATGAGATCTGGGACGGAATATTTCAAAAAAAAATTCTATGATTATTTTAGATCTAAAATCTATTAGATCTAATTTATATTATCTAATATTAAATCTAAAATTAAATCTAAAATATGAGGAATAGAGAAATACCTCTAGGGTAATTTGATTACCCTGTAGATGATCGTAGCAATGTTCGAGGTTCTGATGTAGCCACGCAGTCGTCTGGCCTCTACCGGTATCCACTCGAGCAGGATCTAGATCATCTTCTTCTCGCAAATCTTTGCTCCAAAAATCAGATCTGGATCTGATCTGGAAGTTCTACAAAAGACCTTCTGAAACTGGAGCAGCGGCTTCTCGACAGATTGCTGCAGCCTCCTGATCAGGCCGCCACCACGTCTTGGATTAGCACTAGATGGATGCCCAACTTCTTGGGCGTGAAGAGGGGAGAGAGAGCACTAGAGGGGGCATAGAGAGGTGGAGGGGTTTCAAGCTTTTGCTGGGTATGGCGTAGGTCTTTCTTCTTATTTTAACCCTAGGCGCAAACAGGGTTTAAATAGACCCTGCTGCGCCACGCAGTGCCACATCATTCGACCAATCAAAAAAATTCAACTAATTCTGAAAAATTTTGATTGGTGGAGTGATGTCATCTGATCACATCATATGAGAATCCCCACAATCTCTCCTACTATTGGCACCAACACTGGATAAGCCCAGTGAGGTTGGCGCCCAACAGTCCAGGTTGATCAAGGCATCAGAGTTCTCATCTCATGAGACTCTGATCCTTATCCAATTGGGGCGCAAGCCCAATCTAATTATGGCACCCACTTTGAGGCTGAATTTAGCAGGTAGACACTCCATAAAAACTCTCCAATGACCTCTTGCCAAGTGGCCTTCAGTCCAAGATCCATGGGTCAACGTTTGACCGATGTCCAAAAATGAGAAATGGCAGGTGACAGGAATTAGCAGGTGTTTGTCTTTAATTCATCTTATGAATTAAGATAAGTCTTTTCTGAGCTGGACTGGCTCCAGTTAGATTGAGAGAAACCTTCTCAAGGTTCTCTGGGTGAGTCAAATCACATTTGGCTCAGTCGAGATAGAAAAGATTACACGAGGAGAAAGTTAGGCTCAATCATGTGCTAGCACGATTTTCTTGAATCTAATTGGATCTAATCCAAATCAATCGAACTGGGCTAGCTCAATTGATGACATCCAGACCCTAACCCTTATTTGTGTGACCCAGTTAGGTTTATTTTCGTATGGTAATGAGATATGTCATGATCTCATCATCGACATCATCGAAACTCCTTTCGATGGACCAGAACTTTTATGATTCCGACAATTAGAATTATCAATCATCAAGATCATTCTAATTGCTCTCAAAATCCATCAGTGACACATAACAGTATATGGTGGCAACCCATCAGAGCTGAAGACGAACCTCTCAGTACAACTACCTGTGTGATTGAGTTCCTCTATCATGAGTCCCGACTGAATTAGGGTTAAGGTGAACTCATCAAACCCAACATCAGTCATATGAATCAATCGATTGATCCGAGTCCGATGTGAAACCCTAATGGAAAACTCTTTTCAATTATTTCACTCTGCCATGGTCATGGGCTTAAGGACTCGATCTTTGATCATCATAGGACTACTCCTCTCATCTATCGAGGTTGATAGATCCCATCTTAGTGCGATTTGGTTCCTACAATGAATATGCTACAGCCAACATACATCTCAAGATTTCGAATGGCTAGGAGACTGAGTTATGGTGTAGTCAAACTATAACACACTCAAGGTGAACTGTCGATGTACCTCAGGTCAAAGAACTAGACACACAGCTGCAGCATCGAGCTAGTCATCGACGAGAAGGTAGACTTCCTTATGACTGCTCGAGATGGTCACGCTCAGTACTCTCATTCTCAATAAATACCTGTACTCTCACTCCAGTGTCTCCACACCATAGACTCAAGACATATCTATCCTAAGAAAGCGATCGTACATCAATCTTTCGGATCGATCACCATCCTCGTGATGATCCTATGATCAGGAGTTGTTTATGAGTTAGTTATGTAAATTCATGCCTTAAATTTTCAACTCTTGAAAATATGAATTAACATTCCTACTAACTCAAAGGATGTATCACAGACATAATGTACACAATGTGATAGTAGAATAATCTTTTTATTCATTTATAGTCAAAATTATAAATTTGTCCTTAGATTTGTACAGGAATGTGACAGTCAATCTGGCATCTAGGGCACACATCTAACAAACTCTCACTTGACCTAATACCAATTGGCTACATATCTAAGTCCCATCTTCTCAAGATGGGCTTGGATCTTCTGCTGGCCTAATGACTTTGTCAGCGGATTACCGTATTGTCTATGGAGTCGACTCTCTTAATCTCGACATAACTTTTTTCGAGGTAATCACGGATCAGATGGAATCACCACTCGATATGCTTGGACTTTTGGTGAGACCTTGGCTCCTTAGCTAGGGCTATGGCGCCATTATTGTCGCAGTGAAGAGGGACGGCATCCGATGACATCACTCCAAGCTCTGCGGCAAACTTCTTGTACCAGAATGCCTCCTTTGCAGCTTTCGATGCAGCAATATACTCTGCCTCCATGGTGGAATCAGCAATCACCGTCTGCTTGAAACTCTTCCAGCTAACTGCACCACCATTGCAAATGAACAGACTCCCAGATGTCGACTTTCGATATCTATATCAGACACAAAGTCTGAGTCTGTAAATTTTTGAACTTGGAGTTCTTCATTCTCAAAGACTAGGAATATATCCTTAGTCCTTCTCAAGTACTTAAGGATACATTTTACAGAAGTCCAGTGCTTTTCGTCTGGATTCGACTGATACCTACTTGTGACACTCATAGCATGGGCTATATCAGGTCGTGTACATAGCATGGCATACATGAGGCTCTCTATTGCCGAAGTATAAGGGATCTTGCTCATGCGTTCAATCTCCTCAGGTGTGCTAGGGCACATCTTCTTAGAGAGATGAATGCCATGTCTAAAAGATACTAAACCTCTTTTGGAGTTTTCCATGCTAAACCTTTTTAGCACCTCCTCTATGTACATCTTCTGTGAAAGTTCCAGCATCCTATTTAGTCTATCTCTATAGACCTTAATACCCAGTATAAACGATGCCTCTCCTAAATCTTTCATAGAGAACTCCTTAGACAACCATATTTTGACTGAGATCCACATAGAAATATCATTCCCAATTAGGAGAATGTCATCTACATACAGTATGAGGAAGACAACTGCGCTCCCACTGACCTTCTTGAACACACATGGTTCCTCCTCGTTCTTGATGAAACCAAATATTTTGATCACATCATTGAAACGAGTATTCCAGCTCTGAGATGCTTGTTTAAGTCCATAAATGGACCTTTGTAGCTTGCAGATCTTGTGATTATCATCACTGGATGTGAAACCAAGCGGCTGTTCCATATAGATATCTTCATCAAGATATCCATTTAAGAATATCGTTTTCACATCCGTCTACCATATTTCATAATCAAATAGGCTGCAACAGCAAGCAATGTGTGGATGGATTTTAGCATGGCTACGGGCGAGAAGGTATCCTGATAGTCAATGCCTTCGCGCTGACTATAACCTTTCGCTACGAGCCTAGTCTTGAATGTCTCCACATTCCCATCTGCACCTATCTTTCTCTTGAAGATCCATTTATACCTAATAGGTATAATATCTTCGGGTGGATCTACCAAGGTCCAGACTTGGTTTGAGTGCATCGAGTCAATTTCTGGTCTCATTGCCTCTAACCATTTCTCGAAGTCAATATCTGATATCACCTCGTCATAGGTCTGGGGTCATCACCATGAGCCCATTTTTCATGAGGAACATTTTCTCTACATCTTCTTGTATAGTACCTAAGTACCTTTCAGGAGGATGAAAAATTCTAGTCGATCTACGAGGTGGAAGAGGTTGTGTTAGGACTGGTTCTAATTGATTGGGTTCCTCAGGTTCTTTAGCTCATTGCTCTTGGGAGACATTCTCCTTGAGCTTAATTATTCTTCCGATGCCACCATCTTGAATGAACTATTTTTCAAAAAAAATAACATGCCGACTCAGAATCACATTGTGGTTTTTCGAAATATAAAAATAGCATCCTAATGACTCTTTAGGATATCCTATGAATAAAGCTCTAAAAGACCTGAACTCTAACTTGTCCGCTTGCTGTCTCTTGACATGAGCCGGACAATCCCAAATTCTGAGATGACTCAGACTTGGCTTCTTATCATGCCATATCTCATACGGTGTGGTAGGAATGATTTTAGAAAAATCTATTCAATACATATATTGATGTCATGAGACAATATTCTCAAAGAAACTCAAGGAGGTCCGTAAAGCTCATTATGGAACAGACCATATCTAATAGGATCCGGTTTCTCCATTCTGAAACCCCGTTGAGTTATGGATTCCAGGTGGAGTCCATTGAGAGACTATGCCATTGTTCTTAAGATAGTCAAGAAACTCTCGACTAAGGTATTCACCTCCTCAATCTGATCGACAAACCTTAATGGGCTTTTCTGTTTGTTTTTCTACTTCATGTTTGAATTCTTTGAACTTTTCAAAGCTTCAGACTTGTGTTTTATTAGAAACACATACCCGTACCTAGACATATCATCAGTAAAGGTAATGAAGTAGACATAGTTGCCTCTAGCCGACATATCAAATGGGCCGCACACATCTATATGTACTAGGGCAAGTAGGTCTGTGGCCCTTTCCCCATGTCTATAAAGAAGCTTGGTCATTTTATTTGAAGCATGATTGACAAATTGGATATGACTTGAAAGTCAACGGACTCAATAGCTCGGATTTCTTCAATTTGATAACCCTGTCTTCCGCTATATGACCTAGCCTTAGGTGCCACAGATACCTATCATTTAGACTATTTCTAGCCTTTTAATTCCTATGGCATTCACATTTTGCTCGATATTAAATACAGATACATCAATATGTAGCTGATAGAGATCATTAATAAGAAAATCATTTGTAACTTTATTATTTTCATAAAATATATTACAATGGTCCTTATGAAAGCTAATCACATAGCCTTTTTGTGCTAAACATGAAATAGAAATCAAATTTCTGCTTGCTGCAGGCACATAATAACAATCTCTAAGAACTAAATCTAATCCTAACGGTAATTGCAGAGGGTAGGTTTCCACGACCATAGCAGCAACTCTTGCTCCATTTTCGATGCGTAGGATCATCTCTCCATCCCTCAGCCTCCTGCTCTCCTCAAGACCCTGCATAGAAGTGCACAAATGAGCACTAGAACCAAAGTCAAGCACCCAACTGGATGTAGAGAAAACTGTAAGATTAGATTCTATAACGAGCATACCATCAGAAGGACCATCCTTCTTGTTCTTCAGGGTGGCCAGGTACTGAGGACAGTTCTGCTTCCAATGGCCGTCTTAATTACAGTAGAAATATTTTTCCTTTTCAACAGCCTTCTTCTTCGGTTCCGTCTTCTTCTTCTTCCCATCCACCTTTTGCTTCTTCACAGACTTCTTCTTCTTTTCAAAAGACTTTCTCTTGGAAGAAGTCCGCTCCACAGTAAGGACTGAGCTTTTTGAACCCTTCAAAGAAAGCTCAGTCGTAACCAACATGTTCATTAACTCAGCCAAGGTACACTGCATCTTATGCATATGGAAGTTCATGATGAACTGACCATATGCATCAGACAAGGACTGAAGGATCACATCAATCTGAAAATCCCTGTCTAAGATGACATCGAGCTTCTCAAGCTCCTCAAGGTCCTTGATCTTTGTCAAACAATGATCTTGGACTGACTGCCCATCACGTATTTTAGCCTTAAAAAATCTTTGGCAGACTTGATACTTGGCTGCGCGACATTGTTCACCAAACAACTCTTGTAGGTGAGCCAACATTTGGCGGGTAGTCATAATGTTCTCATGCTGGCGCTGTAAGTCATCAGACATGGCACCCAACATATAGTACCTGACTTTGTTATCATCATCCATCCATTTTTTCAGAGACACTCTCTGTTCAGCAATCGGACGTACTGGCATGGCAGGTGGGTCCTGGTCCAAGACATGAGTCAGTTTTTTGAAATTCAGAATAATTCTGTAGTTCCTTAATCAGTCCTTGAAATTGGGTCCAGTCAATCTGTGGGTGTCTAGTATTTTGGTCAGGGGGTTGGACGCAGACATGTTTCCTGTAGAGAGTCAAAAATTTCTAGTTAAATTTTGTAATCAGACTTAACCAATTTATTTAGAGGTTTCATTTTTAAACAAATTAGGCTCCCACTATTTTCTCAGATCTCTACACTCCCTAGGTAGAGATGTGAAAATCTTCATGATTAGTGATTTCTAGTGGGTGGTGCAGTCTCACCGACTGGCTCACCACCTCACCTAGCAGTTATTGGTGATGGGTCAACCGATGAGTGGATAACTCTTGTCCAATGATTCTTTAATCATGGTGCACCCAAAATTTGGTCTCTAATTCATGAAGCTCACCGTGCCCAGAATATTGCTCCAATCCTTAGTTAAGTCAGACCCACCATTTGCACGAACTAGATTTCTGATTGGGTCCTCACCGTATTCAAAATATTGAGCACAACCCATCCTCTAATCCATAGCACCCAATGCCTAATGGACATGGTTGCATCTTTTCGGTGCAACTGAGCCACTGTAACCAGCCTAAAATAATCAATCCCGAGAAGGGCCCGCACATCCACAATGGTGGAAGACCTTAGACTTAATATTTTCTTAGAGAGATTTGATTTAAGTCTCATTAAACTTGACTTGACATAGTCATAACAATTATGACTAACCTAGTGGCATGGGTTAGCTCGAATTATTAGCCATCTCAAATCAGAACTAGGTCGACACATATGGCCAGGTAAGTGAGATCGGTGGAAGGGATATGCCATTAACTCGACAAAAATATATTCGAGTCGAGTAGCTCTCAATTAAAAACCAGTCGGTCATATCTGTCCAACTTACCTTAGACACCAAATTATCGAACCAGAATCAATTAGGTTAGCCTACAATCCAGGCTCTAACCACTGAGCCAAATTAGGTCTTAACTTGATCGAGTCACATCTGAATGTGATTCGACCTTGACCTAGACTTAATCCTATTAGGCTGGTCAATTATTAGCTTTCATAATCCCATCTAACCAACTTTTGATTCGGTTTGATCAACCGCTAGACCTAATTGAGCTATCCAAGCTCGAATCTAATTTTATAAAAATAACTTAGATCTGAAATTTTCAATTTTAGATCTAATTTGATTTCGTAAGCTTAATTCATTAATCAAGTCTTGGGTTCATAAATAAAATATGTAAAATAAATCCTAGGGTTTCAGGATATAGAGTTTTATAGAAAAGTAAATTTGATTTCTGATTAAGGATGAACGCACAGCACCCCGACATGCCATAAGAACACACCATTGAATGGAAGGAGAGGGTCTTAAACCCTACTTTGTTCTTATGATCGGATGGCCACGAGGAATACCTTAATCAAAAATATTAATTTAACTACAAAACTAGTTAGATCTAAGTTACATATCACATATATAATTTCAGATCTAACTTATACATGCTTTGCATACATCTCATGTATTAAAATCTGATCTAATTAGCATATTTTCAGATCTGATACATCACATGCAACATCTAAAAAATAAGATTTAAATTGAACTATTCAATATAAAATCTATTCTAGACAGTTACTAGAATAATTCTACAACTAGTCTAGGCATGCAATAGATCATGCATCTCCTAGTCTAGTCATGCATCTCATATATGTTCGATCTACTTAAATTTAATTTTAAATTTTTTGATTTCAGATCCTATCACATCTGATGTGACATCTAAAATCCATCAATATCAGATAAATAAAAATAAAAATTAGATCTAAATTAAATCTAAAATAGAGCCATCAACCTGGCTCTGATACCAGTTGAAGGAAAAACTAGCTTTTTCCGTCGTAGGATCTTCCAGATCTAATGAGATCTGGGGCAGAATATTTCAAAAAAAAATCCTACAATTATTTCAGATCTAAAATCTATTAGATCTAATTTCTATTATCTGATATTAAATCTAAAATTAAATCTAAAAATATGAGGAATAGAGAAATACCTCTAAGGTAATTTGATTACCCTGTAGATGATCGTAGCAATACCCGAGGTTCTGATATAGCCATGCAGTCGTCTGGTCTCTACTGATATCCACTCGAGTAGGATTTGGATTATCTTCTTCTCATGAATCTTTGCTCCAAAAATTAGATCTGGATCTGATCTAGAAGTTCTTTAAAAGACCTTCTGAAGCTGGAGCAGTGGCTTCTCGATAGATTGCTGTAGCCTCCTGATCAGGCCACCACCATACCTTGGATTAGCACCAGATGGATGCCCAACTTCTTGGGTGTGAAGAGGGGAGAGAGAGCACCAGAGAGGGTGTAAAGAGGTGGAGGGGTTTCAGGCTTTTGCTGGGTATGGCACAGGTCTTTCTTCTTATTTTAACCCTAGGCGCAGACAGGGTTTAAATAGACCCTGTTGCGCCACGCAGTGCTACATCATTCGACCAATCAAAAATTTTAACTAATTTTGAAAAATTCTGATTGGTAGAGTAATGTCATCTGATCACATTAGATGAGAATCCCCATAATCTCTCCTACTGTTGGTGCCAACACTGGATAAGCCCAGTGAGGTTGGCGCCCAACAGTCCAGGTTGATCAAGGCATCAGAGTTCTCATCTCATGAGACTCTGATCCTTATCCAATTGGGGCGCAAGCCTAATCTGATTATGGCACCCACTTCGAGGCTGAATTTAGCAGGTGGACACTCCACAAAAACTCTCCAATGACCTCTTGCCAAATGGCCTTCAGTCCAAGGTCCATGGGTCAACGTTTGATCGATGTTCAAAAATGGAAAATGGTAGGTGACAGGAATTAGCAGGTGTTTGTCTTTAATTCATCTCATGAATTAAGACAAGTCCTTTTTGAGCTGGACTGGCTCCAGTCAGACTGAGAAAAATTTTCTCAAGATTCTCTGGGTGAGTCAAATCATATTTGGCTCAGTCGAGATAGAAAAGATTACACGAGGAGAAAGTTAGGCTCAATCGTGTGCTAGCACGATTTTCTTGAACCTAATTGAATTTAATCCAATTCAATCGAATTGGGATAGCTCAATTGATGACATCCAGACCCTTACCTTTATTTGTGTGATCCAGTTAGGTTCATTTTCGTATGGTAATGAGACATGTCATGATCTCATCATCGACATCATCGAAACTCCTTTCGATGGACCAGAACTCTTCTGATTCAGACAATTAGAATGATCGATCATCAAGATCATTCTAATTGCTTTCAAAATCCATCAGTGATACCTAGCAGTATATGGTGACAACCCATCAGAACTGAAGACGAACCTCTCGGTGCAGCTACCTGTGTGATTGAGTTCCTCTATCATGAGTTTCGACTGAATTAGGGTTAAGGTGAACTTGTCAAATCCAACATCAGTCATATGAATCAATCGATCGATCTGAGTCCGATGTAAAATTTTAATGAAAAACTCTTTTTCATTATTTCACTCTGCCATGGCCATGGGCTTAAGGACTCGATCTTTCGATCATCATAGGACTACTCCTCTCATCTACTGAGGTTGATAGATCCCATCTTGGTGCGATTTGGTTTCTACAATGAATATGCTACAGCTAACATACACCTCAGAATTTTGAATGGCTAGAAGATCGAGTTATGGTGTAGTCAAACTATAACACACTCAAGGTGAACTGTCGATGTACCTCAGGTCAAAGAACTAGACACACAGCTGCAGCATCGAGCTAGTCATCGATGAGAAAGTAGACTTTCTTATGACTGCTCGAGGTGGTCACGCTCAGTACTCTCATTCTCAATGAATATCTGTACTTTCACTCCGATGACTCCACACCATAGACTTAAGACATATCTACCCTAAAAAAATGATCATACACCAACCTTCTGGATCGATTACCATCCTCGTGATGATCCTATGGTCAGGAGCTGTTTATGAGTTAGTTATGTAAATTCATGCCTTAAATTTTCAACTCTTGAAAATATGAATTAACATTCCTACTAACTCAAAGGATGTATCACAGACATAATATATACAATGTGATAGTAGAATAATCCTTTTATTCATTTATAGTCAAAATTATAAATTTGTCCTTAGATTTGTACAGGAATGTGATAGCCAATCTGGCATCTAGGGCACACATCTAACAATGTTATAATTATATTATCTCAAATAGTGGTTACAACAAAACACATGCAGCATAGGTGCCTACTTACTATTGCACATGAATGTTCCGATAAGAGATGATTGATATCGGCATATCTATTTAATCAATGCATTTTACTTTTAACTATTGTTTTTGTCAAAGGTTTTGTTCACATGAACCCTAAGATATCAGTTGTCCTAATGATTGAGTGATAGCAATCAAGAATAATTAGGATTTTGTTTATACCTCATCTCGACAATCCAACTGGTGGTCAAAGTAAGTACCAAATGGATCAGACTTTCATAAAAACATAACAGATAAGGATCACATGACCCTTGCTAGATAGGGCAAATTTCGACTGTAATGAATCATGCTAAATGAAAAGTTGGAGACTGAAAAGGCAAGATACAATAATGACATAGATAGATCGAAGAATTAGAACCTGATTGTGATTAATTGTTATGCAATAGTCAAACCACAAGCCGAAGAACATCATAGTTTGGTTTGCATTCATAATGCACAAAAGTGAACTGTCGAAACCACTGAAGATGGATAATGTAGATAGTTACAAGAATCAATAGTTGTGTTACAATTATTTTATTGTTAGTATAAAAAAATAAATTTGTAGTTTGCGTAAGAGATTATTTTAACAATCTAAATAAATGTATTTTATTTTATTCTATCTTATCTTAGTTCTTAATCTATCTGTAGTTTCTAACCTAGGAGTCACTATAATTTGAAATCATTACTATCATAGTCAATGCTACACCTATACCCCTATCCAGATTTATGTCCTTCAAACTCTAACATGACAGTGGTTAAATTTCATGAAGGTCAAGACATCTAGATCCATACTATTCTCTATCCTCCCTTTAATCACCATCTTTTCAATTGATTCAGAGTTATTGGCATGCTTGCACATATATCTATCATTGCCGGCCATTAGATCTATGCCAATAAAATGGTGAGAGAGTAGCTCTGTGGTAAACAAATCTTAATTTGTTGGAATGGGAATAGGATCACTTGCCTTAAGTGATTGTCTCTCTGACCCATAATGAAAACATCAAGACCTTCACTGGTGTTTCCCGTCATGTAGAATTTGAAGATGAGTGCCTTGTAGTGGTGAGGCTTCCCAAGCAGATCTTTGTGGCTGAGTCTAGCTCCCAATGAGCTTCGGACTTTAAGTGCAAAAGTTATTGGAATAGAAAAGGGAAGAGAAAGGAAGGTGGACCTATACCTAAGAAGAACCTGATCAACTACAAGAAAAAGAGTAATTAAGTAGTTTGAGAGAAAGAAAGATAAGGCCAAGATGAAGTGTTACAATTGTGGCAAATTGGATCATTTTGCTCATGAATGCTCTGAGCAAAAGAAGATAACACCTAGCCTTGCTTCTCAATATGATATATATATATATATATATATATATATATATATATATATATATATATATATATATATATATATATATATAGCTCAGTATTACTTACTGAATCTTATCCTTTGTGGATTATAGACTCAGAAGCCATAGATCATTTAGCTAGAGATCGAGGAGCATTTGTGGAGTATTGTCGAATCTCAGTTGGAGCAAGATGGATTTATGTAAAAAAAAATGCTAAAGTTGAGGTCAAAAAAATTGGCACTTGCAAATTAGATTTCCGTGGTGGTCGATCATTGCTCCTACAAGATGTCCTATATGCACCCAAGATTCGACAAAACTTGATCTCTGTAGTTACTTCTAGGTTTAGGTTTCAGTTTGAACTTTAGATCTAATGGTGTGGACTTGTTTAATGATTTTGGGTATTATTGTTCTAGTTATGTTATTCATGATTTTGTTATCATGGATGTTGAACACTATATGTATAATTATGATAATGGTTGTTTTTCATTACATGCCTCTACTAGCAATAGTAATATGGATTTGAATATTTGGCATGCTAGATTAGACCACATTGGGCAAGATTGAATGAATAGATTAACGAGAAAAGGCCTGTTGGGGTCACTCTCCAAAGTGGAAATGTCCATTTGTGAGTATTGTTTAGCTAAAAAAATAGCTACAAAACCATTTGGTAAAGCAACTAGAGCCAAATTTTCATTACAATTGATACATTCTGACATCTGTGGTCCAATGAGTGTAAGCACAGGATGAGGAGCTTCGTATTTCATTACATTTATAGATGAATTCACTTGTTATGGTCATGTCTATCTGATTTCTCATAAGTCTAAAGCACTAGAGTATTTTAGATTATATATGAATGAAGTAGAGAATCAGTTAGAAAAGAAAATAAAGATCTTAAGAACTGATCATGGGTGTGAAAATCTATCTGGACAATTTAAGGAGTTATGTAATGATAAAGAAATTACGAGGCAATTGACTATTTTTGGTATCCCTCAGCAAAATGGAGTTATCGAGAGAAGGAATAGAATTCTTTTAAAAATGGTTAGATCTATGATGGCACAAGTAAACCTACCAATCTCCTGTTGAAGAGATGCATTGGTGACTGCTATCTGTATACTTAATCGTGTACCCTCAAAATCAGTTCTTTCCATACCTTATGAACTATGGATATGTAGAAAACCTGGCCTAAGTCATTTAAGACCTTAAGGGTCTACTGTCTATATTCATGATCCTTCTGATCAATATGAAAAGTAAGATTCAAGAGGAAAAAAATGTATCTTTATCAGATACTCAGAATACTCGAAAGATTATGTATTTCTAGGTGAACAAGCAGACGGAAGCATGACTAAAATTGAATCACGAGATGTCATTTTTTTTGAAAATGGAAGAATCAGATAATGTCGATCTTCGATAAATTGAGACACAAGAAGAGATGTCTCGACCTCAAGAATCAAGTGGGAGTGGTAGAATAAGTGAATTTGTTTCACAAGAACTAGAATTGCGGAGAAGCAATCGTAAGAGCACACCCCATTGTCATTTTGAAATTGAAGGGGAAGCTTTATTAATCACTTCACAAGATAGTGATGAACCTAGAACAGTTCATGAGGCTCTATCTTGTCCTGCAAAGGAATAATGGAAGAAAGCAATGGAAGAAAAAAATAGAGTTTATGAAGATAAATCAAGTTTGGAAGCTTGTAGATCTTCCATCTGGGCATAATGCAATTGAAAATAAATGAGTTCTTAAGATCAAGCACAAGGTTGATAGAACCATCGAGAGGTATAAGGCTCGTCTGGTAAGAAAAGGTTATACCCCACAAGAGGGTATAGATTTTGAGAAAAAAAAATTTCAATAGTAAGATTTGCCTCAATTCACTTAATCCTAGCCATTGTAGCATAAATAAATTTAGAGCTACATCAAATAGATATTAAGAGAGCATTCTTAAATGGAGAACTAGATGAAAAAATCTACATAGAGCAACCAGTAGGTTTCATTGTTAAAGGCCAAGAGAGTAAAGTATGTAAATTGCAGCGTTCTATATATGGCCTAAAACAATCATCTAGATAGTGGTATTTGAGATTCCATCAATGGCAATCTCTTATGACTTTCAAATGATTGATGAGGACCACTATGTATATATCAAATGGTCCATGGAGAAGTTTATAATAATATCATTATATGTTGATGATATCTTACTAGCTGAAAATGACAAAGTATTTGTCCTTGCTATAAAGGAATGGTTATCCTCAAACTTTGAGATGAAAGACATGGATGAGGCGGATTACATTCTTGGTATTAAGATACATCAAGATCGTTCAAGAAAACTGCTCGCTCTTTCACAAGAGTCTTACATTAGGAAGATTCTTAAATAATTTAATATGAAAGATTGTAATCCTATTGACACTCCTATAGCAAAAGATGAGTACTTGAGCCTTACAATGTGTCTCAAGACTCCACAAGAAAAGAAAATAATGTTCAAAGTACCATACTCAAGTGTGGTTGGAAGTTTAATATATACTATGATGTGTACAAGGTCAGACATTTGTTATGCTATGAGCTAGGTCAATCCGTATCAATCAAATCCAGGACAAGGGTACTGAAAAGTTGTTAAAAAATTTTTGAGATATTTAAAAGGCACTACAGACTATTTTCTTTGCAATTAGGGATCTGATTTGCATTTGCAAGGTTATACAGATGCTGATTGGGGAGGAGATATAGATGAATGCAAATCGACATCTGAATATGTGTTCTTACTAAATAATGGTGCCATATTATGGACTAGTAAGAAATAAATCTGTATAGTCTTATCTACAATGGAAGTCGAATTTATGGTATGTTCAACAGCAGTGCAAGAAGCTATTTGGTTGAGAAGATGTCCATTGCATTTAGAAATGCTGAGTGATAATAAGGGACCAGTGATAGTGCACTGTGATAGCCAGACAGTAATAACCTATACAAAGGATCCCAAATATCACTGTAAAATCAAACATATTGATATTAAGTATAATTTTATGAGAAACATTATAGCACAAAAAGAAGTGACTACACGATATATTTTCACACATCAAATGGTGGTAGATCCACTCACCAAGTCAATAGCTAGAGATGTGTACATGAAACATATGAAATTATTAGGATTAGGTAGACTATGATGTGAAACTTGTGAATAGGTATTTATTATATATCTTTGGAAATATATTTTTGTTACGTATTAGATTCATGTCATTAAATGATCATCTTGTTCATTTATTTTAATACCAATTGATAATAACACACACACATGAATATTATGTGCAAAATTTTGTTTAATGCATAAAAAAAGTAAAGTATGTCAAACAGGCAAAGATTGGCCCTCTCATACGGGCAATCGCCTCTTGTGTTGAGGAGCATATAGAGATGAGATGTTTTAAACATGAAAATGCTAAGAGATTATTGAATTTGAGCTAAAAACTTATATCATCTTGATAAGAGAATTAAGATGAGATCATTTTCATATTTGATCGAGATGGATGTCCCCACCATCCAATCTAGCCTGTTTAGAAGCTAGACATGAATTTCTGAATAGTAATATAAAAAAATTCAGGTTAGACGCTGAGGTGTGTTTGAATTTAAGTCTGCATGGTGTTTCTTTTAGAAAATGACATACATTTTCAGAAGAGAGTAAACACCATAGCACATGATTCATACCACGTGTGCTATATGACTAATAAGGGATGTGAGAGAATGGATCCATACTTCTCCACTGTGTGTGACCCTTGAGGTTTATAAACCTTTATTATTACCCTTAAGGACTTTCAACTGTTTCTTAAAATTTTATTTTAGTATTTGCTACTTTAGTGTGTCTCCAAAAGCCATGTGTGATTAGGGCATATCTAAGAAAGCAGCTAAGTTGAAAAGGAAAGACTCGAGTAGGAAAGGAAGACTATATTTTATTCTACATCCATACCTGTATTCACCGATCGACTAGTTATGTCATCCATGGGGAGGATATAATTGTAAATACATGGTAGTAAAAAAAAAAGTCAAATATGCTCCTAATGCTATCGTTAATAAAGGGATCAGAGATGTTCTGACTGATGTAACAAAATTAATTTGGGGTATAGCAAGTATGTTGATGTCTTAGTAATGAGATATTATGTATCCCTAATAGATGCATAATAAATAAGCTCTTAAATACTTACTGGTCATATGGCCTATTTGCCTAGTATGAATAAATGAGAAATATAGAAGATGAATAAAGCATATCATGTGCGAGTGGGAGATGTTGGTATATAGGATGCCCATGATGCATACAGGACTCCCATGATGTACCAATTTTTGGGTGGTTATGGTAACCACCCAATCCCATTTAAAACGAAATAAAAACCTGCACAGGAAAGGATACGATTCCTTCTGAAAAAACAAAAATAGAGAGATTACTCTTCGGGGATTTTAGGATTCAAGAGTCCTTTTTCTTAATTTACTCCATTAGTACTTGTTGGCTCTTAGACTGTGAAGAGTTAGTGTCTTCACATTGATCATACTACGAACTAGTCGGTAAAGTAGCCAGAGATCTATTTGGACTGAAAATTTGTAAGATTAGATTTGACTTAGGACTTATTTTCATTTTTCATGATCCAATGGTAGATCCTTGTGAATGAAGATGAACCCTTCTTTCATGCAAAAGATACAACCCCCATCCTCTGTCCATTTACTAATTTTTGCAATTATTGAAAAGCTGTTATGATTCTTTATTTGAGCTGATCTTCTTTTTTTTTTACTGAAAAACTGTGATGATTCACAACCCCCATCTTTTGGAATTGCCCTTTTTTTTGTTTTTTGTTTTTTTTTGTAGAGTGGAATTGCTGGGTTTTGAGCAGATGCTGTGTTCCATAAAAAAAGAGTGGATGTTTTCTCTCTCTCAAAAAAAAAAAAAAAAATGAAAGAGCGGATGTGGTGGTGAGTCCTGTCATATATGGTTTTCTTTAAACCCTTAGAAATAGGACAAGTTGCCTTACTTTCTCTAATAACAAAAAGGTTTCTTGATTCTTTATTCGAGCTAGCTTGTTAATTTATATTTTTAATATTTTCTAGTGATTTGTATTTGTTATTTTGTTTGAAAAGTTTGCGGCAGCTTTTTAATATATAAGATCTCTTACAAAGATTGAGGTGATTTTCCAACACAGCCTAAGGCCTGTGATATCGATATGGTATATATGAGATTTTTTTTTTTGAATGATTATTGTTGGAAAATTGAAGGTTTCTTAGGACTCGGTTGGTTTGCTCCCAACTAGAAGAAGAATCATTAACTTGTTGATGCCTTATAAGTACTAACATAATGTCACCTTTTATGCCCATCATTAACTTTTGGTGTGGTTAGTGATCTAGTATCAACTTTTGGATGCAAGTAGAACCATTTGTTGTAATTATGCGGTGGAGGAATGGTTTAGCAGTGCTGCACAAGAAAACTTAATCGGCATTACATTCCCAAGTATGTTAATCACACCATGAACTACGAGATTCATCCAGAATTTCACAATTGACAAAGCGGGAATCTCAAATTATGTTGTGGCATCTAGATTTGTAGTGGAGACTAGCCTTTCAGTTTTACAACAGATCTAAACTGCATTTTATGCAGTAATAAATGGTCCTTTATAGCTCAAAGATAAATGATAGTCCATTCTCCAGTCAAGTAAACATTAATTTATTCTCAAGTCAAGTAAATCATTGTCCACTCTTAAGTCAAGTAAACGACAATCCGCTCTCAAGTCAAGTGAAAGGATAGTCCATTCCAAAGCAATTAGCCATTACTGTTTGTCTTTTCCGACTCAAGTAAACCAAGCATGGACACATCCCCTGTGACCGGTCAACATGACATAAATGAATTAACTGGTGATGATCTCCATGCCAGGATGCTTGAAGGCTCTTTTCATCCATATATGCAAATGTAATTTGAAAAGGATTTCATTTATAGCAAAAACAGAAATTGAAAGAGTAGATGACAGAGTATATGAATGTAATATGCCACTTTTACCGTAGATTGGGTCGTCAGTTTTGTTGCCAAGCACTCACAGAAAAACCTCCAGTCCACTAATGTAAAGGTCAGAGAAAAATTATAATATTTTAAAAGTTTAATACTTAATTATGGAGAATCGAAGTCATGATAAAAATAAAAACTCCCAAAAAAATTCAATATTTTTAAAATAATTAAGCCTATATCTTAATAGAATTTTTTATTTTACTCTGCTTTAGCTGTCCACCATAAAAATTAATCATTTCTTTTTTATTGAATCAAGAGAGTAATAGTTGCTGTGCTGAATTCGTTTTGGTCCAACTGCCAATTTATGGTCTCTTTTTTCATCTGTTCTTGGATCGTCAATGTCATTCACAAATCCGTTGGCCCTATGTATGTCTTCTTCTGCAATAATCCTTGATTTTAGTGTGTCAATAGACAAAATTTTAAAACTCTATTATCCAGTGGAGTTCTGGACAAGAAAAAAAAGAAAAAAAGAAAAAAAAAACCATTACTGAATTGAGTTGTGGTGACTGTATGTCAATTTGTATTTTTTCTACAGATTGGTTTGCCTTCTGCATATTCCATGTACTTCAAAATGATAATGTTGCAGATAGTCCAGCACTTCCGGTGAATACAGAAAGATTGTTTTCTTTTTCTTCTTCTTTTTCAATTTTTATTTTTAAATGTATGTACCCTTTGCAAATTTGCATCTAGTACAAATACTGTTTCAAATAATTCATTTTGGGTAAATACTTTTGCTGTTAACCACCTTTAGCCATAGCCAATCTAATGTAGTGTTTGATTTGTTTAACCAAGGTTTTAGCTTTTTTACAAAATGACAATTACCTTTGACAAGACTTGAGCTAACCTTGGGAAATCAGTGAAGGCTCAAAGGTCTCGATGTCATTTGACTAGAAAGGGGAAATTTGAACACTTTTCAGAGCTTATGGATGCAGAAAATTCACATTTAGGAGAGTGTTCTTGCAAATCATAAGCATACAAAATTGCACAGATTCAAAGTTAAGCGAGAGTGAGAGATGCCAAAAAAAACTCACAAATGTGTGTTCCATCATAATGACAGGGCTTGCACTTTTAGAAGATGAATCTTATGAAGATGTGTAGAAACTGCTATTGAGGGATCTTAATTTTCCCTAGCTGTCAAAGATACTCCAATGGCCGCTATCTAGGTGAGCTTCCTGGGTTGAAGCTTTCATCAGTGCTTCCTGGGCCGCTATCCAGGCATTCTAGACAAACTAAAAATGGTTGGTGTTGGGATATACCGACCGACCCTTTTTACACTGGCTCACCCTCGGGTCTGTCCGACCGACGCCCGACTCTACCGACCGTACCGACCGCCGACCGCCGACAGTAGCTGCCGACATTATCCGACTAAAGGAGTCCCGATCGGGCAGACCCATTCTATTCCCGACTAGTCGAGCGGTGGAGCCCAGATTACCGACTCACCATCGGACGAGGGTGGCAACCGATGTCCGACTCCCGCAACGCGCCAGACCGGTCGGCGGTGTCCCCGGATCTTCACCCAACATCCCGCAACCGAATACCGACGTATGGTCAGTCGGCTCCCCCAATTGCCGTACAACTGCTATGGGCTGCTGTCCTGACAAGGACCTGCAGCGTGGCCGCCCTGGAGACATTGTCCTGCCATGGACATGGGTCAACCCCAGTGATTTGACAGTCCCACGGTGACTTGACAACCCACGGTAATTCTGACAGCCTCCGATGATTTGACAACTCTCCAATTGTCTGCGCCATTAATGGCAGGACCACGCCGCGCCCTACTATAAAATGAGGAAGGCAACAGTGTTAGGGGGTTCTGAGAAAAAGCTCTTGAGCTCTCTCTCTATCTCTCTCTCTGGCTCTCCCCCGTTGACCCCCCTGATTCTTTTCTACTGTTGCCTAGTCTCCTCTCTGACTTGACCGTCGGAGGGTACCCATCGGAGGCATCTCCGATCAGTGTGGACTTCTTTTGCAGGTGCTCGTTTTCCGATGACCAGGCGATGAGGGGATTGGCCACAACAGGTTTGGCACGCCAGGTAGGGGGACGGATCATGACTCCCACAGAGCTTGAAAATTTTTTTTTAGATGACGAGAACCAGGACTCAGTGATCAAGAGCCACCGGATCGGTGAGGCACTCTTCCCGTTGGGGAGAGGCTTCTCCCCTGCCCTCCGTGGTGGAACCCAGCTCTCCGCATCCTGTGGTGACCATAGAGGCACAGATCGCGACGATCGTGCGGCAGATGACTGTGCTGACGGATGTAGTCAAGAGCCTTCAGCAACAACCAACCTGGTTGCCACACTCGCCGGTGGAGCAACCGGCGGCATGCCCGATACCATCCAGGAGCAGCCACCGACGCCCGTGTCGGTCTCCGTCTCCTCCTCAAGAGCAGCCGTCTCGGCATTCCCACCAAGAGGGGGAGAGGCGGTCACGGAGTGACACCCACCGGTCCCGACGTCCCTCTCCTTCCTAGCTGGAGCGAGCGAGGAAGGAGAAGCGACCGCAGACACTGTCTGCCTCTCCCTCAGATTCATCGAGAGACTCGACCCTGGGGTCTCCCAACACCGACGGATCGACGACTACAAACATAGGTTCGAAGAGATCGATCGTCGGCTCGCCCAGCTCCAGGTGGACAGACAGAAGTCTTCGAACGACGTCGACTTCCAGACCGCCCAACCTCTCTCCTGACTCATCCTCGATGAGTCGATTCCTAGTCGGTTCAAGATGCCCCATGTGGAGCCTTACGACGGCTCCACCAACCCAGTTGACCATCTGGAGAGCTACAAGGCTCTCATGATGATCCAAGGGGCAATCGATGCCCTCCTCTGCATCGGCTTCCCCGCCACACTTCGCAAAGCTGCCAGGGCCTGGTACTTCGGCCTCCACTCAGAAAGTATTCACTCCTTCGGGCAGCTCGAGCACTCTTTCGTGGCCCATTTCAGCACCAGTCGGAAGCCTCCACGAACCTCGAACAGCCTCTTCTTCCTCAAGCAGGGAGAAAATGAGACACTCCGATACTTCGTGACGCGATTCAATGCGACCACGCTTGAGGGACATCAACGAAGACATGGCTATCTCAGCCATGAAGAGGGGCTAAAGGGGTCCCAATTTACATACTCCTTGGACAAGACCCTCTCCCAGACATATGCCGAACTGCTGGAGCGCACATATAAATACATGCACGCAGACGAAGGAGCCTCCGACCAGTGCCTGACCGAGACCAAGGGTCCGAAGGAGAAGCGAAGGAAAGGTCGGGCTCTTGTCGAGCTTAGCGGGCCCCCGATTGACAAACAAGCCTCGCCCCGATGATAGAGCCCGAGATCGCCCCGATGATGGAGCCCGAGATCACCCCGACGATGGAGTCCGAGACCGATGCATCGCAGGTATGACTCCTATACTCCTCTCACTGCTCCTCGTGCACAAATTTTGATGGAGATCGAAGGAGAAAAATATCTGTGAGGGCCCCCGCCTTTGAAGGCAAAGGGCCTCGATCGACGAAAATACTACCAATTTCATCGGGGCCATGGCCACAACATCGAACAGTGCATCCAACTCAAAGATGAAATCGAGGCCCTCATACATCGAGGGTATCTCGAAAAATTTTGAAGGAGCCCGCCAACTCAACCCGTCCCCGACCGACGACCCCAACCGACTGAAGAGACAGCGAACAACCAGCCCACGGCTGGGGTCATCAACATGATCTCCAAACGACTGGACCGGGAGACGACTACTGGAGGAGAGTCGGCGAAGAAGCTGCGCCAAGATGATGTAATTACTTTTATAGATAAAAATGCTCAGAGAATCCAAACTCCCCATGACGACGCTGTGGTTGTCTCGGCAATAATAGCAAATTATGATGTAAGAAGGATCTTTGTTGATAATGAAAGTTCGACTAATGTTTTGTTCTACTCGACCTTCTCCCGAATGTGATTGTCGGCTGATCGGCTCAAGAGAGTCTCTACACCCCTAGTAGGTTTTGCTAGAGATGCTGTCAAGATGGAAGGAGAAATTACTCTTCCCATGACAGCTGGAATCGAACCATGACAAAACACAGTCCATTTAACCTTTGCAGTTGTCCAAGTACCTTTGGCCTACAACGCCATACTTGGAAGGCCCGGACTAAATGCCCTCAGAGTGATAGTCTCGACGTACCACCTGCTGGTTCAGTTTTCGACAAAAAATGGAGTCGGAGAGATGCGCAGGGATCAACAGCTCGCTTGGCGATGCTTCCAAATCTCTGCTCAAAGCAACGAATCGAAGGACTCCCTGACGGTCGACAAGTTGGACCAACGGAGAGAGGAAGAATGGGGTGAACCGACCGAACGGCTGGTTTCCGTCCCAATAGCAAAAAATCCCGAACGAGTGGTCTGGGTCGGATCTCAATTACCCGACCCTAATCAACGATAGCTAATAGAGCTGTTGAAGGCCAATGCTGACGTATTTGCTTGGTCGGCCGTGGATATGTCCGGCATCCCCCAGAGACGATGACTCACCAACTCAACATCGACCTTGGAGTGAGGCCGGTGAGGCAGAAGAAGCGATCTTTCACTCCTGAAAGACAGAAGGCCATCGACGAGGAGGTGGACAAGCTACTCGAGGCGGGCTTCATCAGAGAAACCACGTACCCCGACTGGCTCGTCAATATTGTCATGATGAAAAAAGCCAACGGGGGGTGGAGGATCTGCATCGACTATACCGACCTGAATCGTGCCTGCCCGAAGGACAGCTTTCTACTTTCAAAAATCGATCAGCTGGTAGACGCGACATCCGGCCATCGACTACTCAGCTTCATGGACGTCTATGTCGGATACAATCAGATCTGGATGACACCCGAAGATGAGGAGCATACGGCCTTCGTGACCACTAAGGGCCTTTACTGCTATAGAGTAATGCCCTTCGGACTGAAAAATGCTGGAGCCACCTGCCAGCGACTCGTCAATAAGGTCTTCAAAGATCAAATCGGGCGCAACATGGAGGTGTACGTAGACGACATACTGGTGAAGAGCGCGCAGACCTCAGATCATGTCCAAGATCTTGAAGAAACTTTTCGCACTCTGCGACAACACCAGATGAGGCTGAATCCGACTAAGTACGCCTTCGGGGTGACTTCGAAGAAGTTTCTCGAGTTTCTCATTTCTCAACAAAGAATTGAGGTCAACCCTGAGAAGATAAAGGCGATCATCGACATGCGGCATCCGAACACCAAAAAGAAGGTACAGCAGCTTAACAGAAGGATCATCGGCTCAGCCGATTCATCTCTCGATCGGCTGAGAGATGCCTCCCGTTCTTCAAAACTCTAAGGCAGGCGAAGGATTTCACTTGGCCGGATGAGTGCCAGCAGGCCTTCAAGGATCTGAAGAGATATCTGGCCTCCCCGCCGCTACTTGTAAAGCCAGAAGCTGGAGAAATATTGTACCTCTACTTGGTAACCTCCCCAGAGGCAGTTAGCTTGGTGCTCGTCTGGGAGAACGAGAGCCGAATTCACTAGCCCTTATACTACACCAGTAAAGTGCTCCATGAAGCTGAAGCTCGGTATTATAAGGCGGAGAAAATGATATTCATCTTGATCGTGTTGGCACAACGATTCCACTCGTATTTCCAAGCGCACGCTATCGTGGTCCTCACCGACCAGCCCTGAGGGCGATCTTGCGTCGCCCCGACACATTAGGACAACTGGTGAAATGGGCGATGAAGCTGAGTGAGTTCGACATTCAGTACCGACCACGACCTGCCTTGAAAGTTCAGGTTTTGGCCAATTTTATTGCGAAGTGCCCGACAACCGACCAAGAATCGAAAGCTGAGCGCTCCAAAGAGGCTGCAACCTCTGAATGTGACCCCGAGGCTACCTGGGTGTTGCTCATCGATGGAGGTTCCAATGCTCGTGGGAGCGGGGCCGAGTTCCTGCTCACCAACTCGAAGGGAGTGGTCACCGAGTACGCCCTCCGATTCGACTTCAAAGCCTCCAATAATCAAGCCGAGTATGAAGCGCTCCTCGCTGGCTTGAGAGTGGCAAAGGAGCTTAGGATCGACAGCCTCAGAGTCTTCTCCGACTCTCAGCTGATCGTGGGACAAGTCAAAGGCGAATTCGAGGTGCGGGACCCGACCATGGCAAAATATCTCTAGAAGGTGAGAGATCTCGTGGCACACCTCGAGTATTTCGAGATCTTCCATATTCCCAGGTCAGAGAACGCTCGGGCCGATGCACTCTCTAGGCTTGCGACATCCGCCTACGACACTTTAGGCCGGACACTTGTGGAGAGTCTCGAGCAACCGAGCATCGACAGGGCTGAGGAGGTGCAGCAACTGGCGACCGAGCCAAGCTGGATGGATCCGATCATTCGGTATCTGACCGACGGAACCAGCCCTGAAGAACCCGCAGAAGCCAAGCGACTCTGATGGGTGGCCTCCCAATATGTAATGATAGACGGCCGACTTTACAAAAGATCGTTCTCCCTTTCCTTGCTGAGGTGCCTGGGACCGACTGACACGGACTACGCGCTCAGAGAGGTGCACGAAGGGATCTGCGAAAATCACTTGGGGGGCAAATTCTGGCCTACAAGGTCCTACGGCAGGGTTACTACTGGCCCACCATGAAAAAGGATGCGGCTGAGTTGGTTCGGAGGTATGAGCCGTGTCAGAGGTACGCTAACATACAACACTACCCCGCCAACCAGATCACTCCCATAGTCGCCTCATGGGAAATCGACATACTTGGTCCTTTCCCTCTGGCGTCTGGCCAAAGGAAGTTCATAGTCGTCGCAATCGACTACTTCACTAAGTGGGTGGAAGCTGAACCTCTGGCGTAGATCACCGAGCGGAAGGTGGAAGACTTCGTCCAGAAGTCCATCATCTTCAGGTTCGGACTACCGCACACCATTATCACCGACAATGGATGACAATTCGACAATCGGGACTTCTGGGAGTTCTGTGCGAGATTTTATATCACGCACAGGCTGACCTCGGTCGGACATCTGCAGTCCAACGACGAGGTCGAAGTAACCAACCAAATCATTTTGCATGGACTGAAGATCCGACTGAATAAAGCCAAAGGCCTCTGGGTTGAGGAATTAAATTCCGTCCTGTGGGCATACCGAACGACACCCCGTGTCCCGACCGAAGAATCCCCTTTCAGCCTGACCTATGGGATGGAGGCGATGATC
>NC_026003.2:94197546-94230261 GCF_000442705.2 Elaeis guineensis | reverse complement strand
AAAGGGATGAATTATACGATAACTATATTCAAATAGATTCTTGAGTGTTGCTTAGTATACATTCGGCCAATCTGGACGTCGGGTACCATTGCTAGATGGTTATTCCGATTGGTACAGAAATCAGTTCCTATGCTACCGACTTAGGTTCGAACTTATGGGGTCACATACATTAGAAGTTTTTATTTGATCACTTGGCTAATCTGAAGAGTCTCAATCAACGGGGACTCTGGTGAAGAGTCCCACTTGACGGAGACTCTGCTGAAGAGTCCCACTGGATGGAGACTCTAGAGAAGAGTCCTACTAGACTTGGACTCTATCATTAATAGAGAATTAATTAGTGATTAAATTACTAATTAGCTCAATTTGATTAAGCATTAAAATTTGGATCAAGTCTGATTGAATTTGATTCAATCAGGTCAAGTCTGATTAGGTTATGAGATGACCTAATCGATAAGGGAGAAATGATTCTGATTTGATCGGATCTATGGCTCAATTAATTTATTGATTTGATCAAATTTAATTAAGATTATAAGAGACTAATTAGATTATGTTCACCATATTTTATTTGGGTCTAATTGGATTAGGTTTGAAAGAAATCCAATTGATTGACCCTAGAGTTCCAAATGAGTAGGATTCTATCCCTTGCACCACCTAAATTGTCTCACACCTTTTCTCACCGTACAAAATTAATTTATACATGAGAAAATTAAAAAATAATCCTTCTTTTATCACTCATTAAGGATAGAAATTGATTGGTTTTGATTTAAATTCAAATTAGTTTGAATTTCAACTTAAAGCCTTATCCATATCCTTCTACATGTTAGCTGCTTTTGAAGGGGTCTATTGTGTATAAGAAAAGGAGATCTTTCTAACTTATTTTTATATCTAATTTTCTCTGGTAAGTCTCTCTTTAATTTATATAAGGGTGAGAAAAAAATAGAGTCGAATTGAAATTCAAAAGAGTTTGAATTGCAACAAACTCCAGCCCTTATCCTATTTTATCTGATTTGTGCGACCACCATAAAAAGGCCATAATTTTGTGTACCAAAAGAAGAAAGCTCTTCACCACGAGATATCAGAGAGAAAGAGGGTCATAAACACTTCTTTGGGATGTGAGGATTGGGTGGGTTTCCTTCCTTTTTGGCATGAACAAAAGAGGAGACCTTTCTCCTCTTGGGTGAGAGACCTAGAACTGTTCTAGGTTTTTGGGTGAGGAAAAAATCAAAGAAAAGAGAGTCTTCATCTAAATTTTCTCCTCCATTCAGCACCCTTCTCTAATCCATTTTTGACTTTGAAAAAATTCAAGATGATCGAAGAAGGAGATCAAGTCAGATCTGCCATCAAAAGCTGACTACACGAGTTAGCACTCCCACAGAGGGTTGATCGATCCGAGGGGCTTCGTGTGGATCATCCGTAGAGGTCAAACACTTGTACGACTATTCGACATTAGTGAGAGCTTCATACCATGCTTACCAGTAGTAGAGATCATCAATCCGTAAAAAGGTGATGAGTTTTGAACTCTACCGACATAATCTAAAGGTTAGATCAAATTCAGGGCATCGACGTGATCGGTGTAGTTTTTTATTTTATTTTAGATTTTATATGTAAATTTTTTATATCATAGATTCTTAATGGTAGTTTAGATCTGATCTAAGATATGTTTATAAGATTAAAATATTTAATCTTTTGTTATTCTACTGTAAAATTTTAAAAATGCATGCTTTGAACTATCCATTTTTCTTTCATATGGTATCAGAGCCAGGTTTCTTATGATATAAATTTTTTGCATATAATCTGATTTTAATTATTTAGATTAGATTTAAATAATTAATTTTGAATCTGAGTAGTATAATAATTTGATTGGATAGATCCTCATAGCCGTTTGGTCATAGGAGAAATTAGGATTTCACTATCCTATTTATCCATTCGATGGGATCTCTTATGGCGTGTAGGGGTGCTGCACGATCTTTTCTATGATGATGAATAATGAAAAAAATTTTAAAATTTATTTTAGATCTGAAATAATATATATTATATCTAAAATTAAAATTTTGATCATTAGATGATTGATTATAAAAATATTTTATAAAATTAAAAACTATTTTTAAATACTGAACCCAAACCCATATCAGCCCAAAACTTAATTGAAAATTAAATGATCTAGATTTGAGAATCAAAGATCTAAAGCATTAATTTCATAACTCATGAGTTAATGAGTTAGCTCGAGTCAAGTCCATTTAACTGGGTTAGACCTAGGGTTAGAAATCATTGATAATGGATCATGTTAGTAATTAATCAAATCTAATTAAAAGTTAATTCTGATTGGATCAATTTTTTCTCTTGATCAATTTCAATAATTGTAGTTGGTCAAGTCCATATCTTTGATTAGACCAATATGGACTTTGATTATAGCTCCGTGGTTGAATCTAAGTCTATAAGTTGATCAAATTAAAAATGACTAACCAGTTGATATTTAAGGTAAGTATGGCAGCTTTGATCGATGGTCATTACTTGGAAGCTACTCACATAGATTGAGTCTATGTCGAGTTAATGACATATCCCTTCTATTGATCTCACTTACCTAGCCAATATGGTGAATCATATTTTAATTAGATCACTTAATGATTGGAGTTGACCCATGCTAACTAGAAAATTAGTATAACTGATTTAGGTGTTCCTAGTTCAACTTGTCTTGAGTCCTCTTTATGACTTGGTATAGCCAGTAGGAGGATTCATGACTGATTGGCTGGACCAGCTTATGCCTGATCTTCTTAAATTTGACTTGATGAAGTCAGTGGGAGGATTAAGATTAACTGGTCAAGTCTTATCTCATCTCTCAATTCAACTAATTAAATCTTTTAAAATTATTAGGTTCCTAAAATGAAATAGTTATGGCAATAACTAGATCATAGCCTCCCACTAAATTAGGTGATAATGAATCCAATGGTTTAGATGATCATTGGAGGTGCCACACGCCCGGTGCTCATCTAGTTGTCAGAATTATCATTCATAATATGTTGTTTTAGTTGTGTCTTTCTGATGATGGTCAGGTTGGACGAGCCACACTCGGACTTGGTCACTCATTTGTTAGATACACTAAATTTTGGCATGTTAATGGTTGGACCTAACCAGAACCTTCAGTGGAGGTGCCACACGCTTGCTGAAGAGGTGTCTGGGATAAAATTGAATACTAAAAATTATTTGGTGAAATAATTGGTTAAGAACCTATCTATGGGTACACAAGGGTTGTCGAGCCACACTCAAGCCCATGTGCAGTCCATGTGGATTCTAGTACCCACTAAGAAATTAATGTAATTCTTCCAATTGAAGGTAGAGGCTATCAATTCGAATAAAATAGTGGAAGAATCTTTAGACTAAAATCTATGTCTTTAGGCTTAATCAATTCATATACTAATCAGGTTCTATTTTTTTTTTGCAGTTATGGCTACTACCTTGTCACTCCGATCACTATTAGATAGTGATAAATTGATGGGACCAAATTTTGATAATTGGTATCGAAAGCTCAAGATAGTCCTGGAGCACGAATGGATCTTGTATTTATTGATAGATCCGACACCCGAGGAGCCAGCTCTGAATGTGCGTAGCACGGTCAGAGACACTTATCAAAAATGGCTCAACGATCGAACTATATTTCATTGTGTTATGCTGGCGATGATGAATAATGAGTTTAGCCATCATTTCAAGAATGCTCAGCCACAGGACATGTTGCAAATGTTGAACGAGTCCTTTGGCACATTCGACGATGTTGAGAGGTACAAGACTAGTTGTGCCATCTTCAATGCTCGAATGAGGGAAGAAGCATCAGTCACTGATCATGTATTGTACATGATCGAGATGATTGAGCGCCTAAGCAAGCTCGACTTTTCTCTGCATGAACAGTTGGAAAAAGATGCTATTCTGAACTCTTTGCCCAAGTCCTACCTTCCTTTCCTTACTTATTTTCGAATGACAAAGCCTGCAGTTAACTACCACAATTTGCTGGGGTTACTACAAAACTTTAAGAAGGATCACCAACTCTAAAAGGAGTCGGTGAATATTGTAGGAGGGTCTTTTTCTGGACGTCAATCCTTTAAGAAAGAAAAGAAGAACAAGAAGAATAAGAAAATGGTGCAAAGTGCTGGGGCACGCAAATCTAGTCAGACCAAAAAACCCAAGTCCGATCAGAGTCAGGCAGAATGCTTCTACTACAAGAAGTAGGGGCACTGAAAAAGAAATTATCCTCGATACATTGCCTCCCTGCATCCGAACAAACCGAGAAAGAAGCAATTATTGCTGGACAAGATAATTATATGATTACACCTTATAATTTCTCAATTTGTGATTCTACTATTTGGGTATTAGATATCAGAAGCTCTTTTAATATTTGTAATTCGTTGCAGGGTCTGCAGGTCAGTAGAAGATTTGAAAAAGGCGAAAGGTTCCTTAATGTTTTAGATGGAAGACCAGTTCCAATTCTAGCGTTAGGGACAATTAAGCTTGTATTCAAGTCTAATGTAATTGTACTAAGTGAATGTCACTTTTATCCTTATTTTTATTGAATATTATTTTTATAGACCTTTTGGCCATGTACAATTATAAAATTTTAATAAAAAAATAATTTTAATATCATTATGAATGGTATTAATGTGATGAATGGATAACTGAATAATGATATTTACATATTATCACAACCTGTTAGTGTAATGTACACATCCAACAAACACCCTAGAATTAGTGATGTCTCTAATATCTACCTTTGACATTATAGGTTAGGTCATGTTAACAAGAACAGAATAGACTGGTTGACATAAGAGAAAATCTTCGAAGTCAGTGATTGTGAATCACTCCCAACCTATGAGTCCTGTCTTCTTGAAAAAATGATCAAATCACCTTTTACTGAAAAAGATGAGCGAGCCAGTGAAGTTCTAAGTCTGATACATACTGATATATATGGACCTATGAACACTAGTGCTAGAGGTGGATATTATTATGTCATTATATTTACAGATGACCTATCGAGATATGGGCATATCTACTTAATGACACATAAGTCAGAATCATTTGAAATATTCAAATGATTCCGTAATGAAGTAGAGAAACAAACTAGAAAGAGTATTAAAACTCTTTGATCCGATCGAGAAGGAGAATTCTTCTCCAGTGAGTTTCTGATATACTGAGAAGAAAATGAAATTCTCTCACAATGGATCCTTCCTAGAATACCACAGCATAATGGTGTATCAGAAAGGAGGAATCAAACCCTGTTAGACATGGTTCGATCCATGATAGGCTTTGCAAGTCTGTCGATTTTTTTTTGGGGATACACACTCGAGTCGACTTGTTATATTTTAAATAAAATTTTGAGTAAGTTTGTAAGTAAAACACCACATGAGATGTGGACAGGACGTAAACCAGCACTCTCTCACCTGAGGGTTTGGAAATGTCTGGCTTATGTCAAATGATTGAAAACTGATAAGTTTAGACTTAGATCTGACAAATATCTATTTATAGGGTACCCAAAATATATCAAGGGATATTACTTCTACTTTGCTGACGAACAGAAAGTGTTCGTCAGCAATAGGGCTGTCTTTTTAGAAAAAGAGTTCCTTGGTGAAGGAACTAATATCTCAAAGATTGAACCTGATAAAGTTCGATCGGTAGAAGAACCGACACAATCTAATAAACCCATAGAGTCAGACTTGACTAGATCAAATTCGAAACCTATTGTAAAAATATCTTTAAAGAGATCTGATAGAGTACCGCATCAACCAGATAGATACTACAATTTCTTAGTCTAGGATGGGGATCTAGCTGAACTCGATAAGAATAATGAGGATCCGATCATCTATATGGATGCAATGCAGAGGTCTGACTCTGATAAGTGATTGAAAGCCATAAAATCTGAAATGAAGTCCATAAAAATCAATAATGTATGGACATTGGTTGATCCACCTGAAGGGGTAAAACCCATAGGGTGTAAGTGGATTTTCAGAAAGAAGAGGGACGCAGACAGGAAGATGGAGACCTATAAAGCCCGTCTGGTTGTCAAGGGTTACCGTCAGCATTATGGTATTGACTATGATGAGATATTTCTCCTGTGGCAATGCTCAAGTCTATTCAAATTATGCTTGCGATAGCAGCACATCTAGACTATGAAACTTGATAAATGGATGTAAAAACAGCCTTCCTAAATGGAGAGCTAGAAGAAGAGGTGTATATAATACAATCTGAAGGTTTCATATCCACAGATGAGTCTAAGGTGTGCAAACTTCAAAGGTCCATCTATGGACTTAAGCCGGCATCTAAGAGTTGGAACATGCATTTTGATGAAGTGATTAGAACGTATGGCTTCATTAAGAATGGAGAGAAACCCTGCATATACAAATGGGTTAATAACTCTGTGGTAGTATTTTTTATTTTGTATATCGATGATATTCTCTTAATCGGAAATGACATCCCTGTATTACAGAGAATGAAAATTTGGTTGTCATCAAAGTTCTTCATAACTTGGTTGTCATGACTTGGAAGAAACATCCTTCATCCTTGGGATAAAGATCTATAGACATAGATCTAAAAGGTTGCTTGGATTATCCCAGTCGACGTACATTGATACTGTGCTGAAAAAGTTCAGCATGGAGAATTTCAAGAAAGACTATCTTTCGATAGGCCAAAAAATTTCTCTCTTGAAGAGTGATTATCCGGCAACTCCTCAAGAAAGAGAGCATATGAGTAGAATTTTATATGCTTCGATAGTGGAATCTATTATGTATGTCATGACATGTACGCGATTGGATGTGGCATACTCATTAAGAGTAGTGAGCAGATACCAGCCGATCTAGATGAAAATCACTAGAATGTCGTAAAGACCATCTTTAAGTATTTGAGAAATACTAAGGATCAGCGACTTATCTATAGAGAATCCGACTTAAAACTTATGGGGTTTACAGACTCTAATTTTTAGTCAGATCATGACGACAATAAAAGCATATCAGGATATATTTATATCCTAAATGGTGGAGCAATCTGCTGAAAAAATTTCAAGTAGCACACTATGGCCGACTCTACTTGTGAGGCAGAATATATCGCGGCATTCGATGCTATGAAGGAAACTATGTGGCTATGAAAGTTCATCAACGAGCTCGGAGTGGCACCCTCCCTTGATGGCCCCATCTTGTTGTACTACGACAGTACTGGTGCCATTGCTCAAGCGAAGGAATCGAAGTCACATCAGCAAACTAAGCACATTTTGCACCGCTACCACCTGGTCTGAGAGATCGTGGATCGAGGTGACATCGAGCTTCAGAAGATCGACAGAAAGAAAAATATGACTGACCCATTTACTAAAGCCCTCGGTGTCAAGAAATTTGAAGACTACAAATCAAAGATGGGTATACGATACTGCATCGATTGGCTTTAGTCCAAGTGGGAGTTGTTGAGAATTGTATCCCAAAGTCAATCGTCAGCATGTTGATGGTTATGCTTATCATTATAATTGTATATAAATTATTGAATTAATATATATTGTTGGTGCAGAATTCCACCGACGTCGGAGAAGCTGGAGTCGAGGAGATCACATCCGCCATCGGGACCTGCAAGAAAAGTCTAAACTGGAGTTGGGGGTGCTCCAACAAGACCCTCCGATGCTCAAGTCAGTACTCTACCTCAACAGAAATGGAGCACTCGAATAAAATTTTAGCAGAATTTCGAGATAGAGTTTAGATCTTAGAGAAGAACGTATCTGGGGATCCCTTTTTATAGATGGAGAGTGTAACTGATTGACAACGACATCTGTAACTGCCTGGTAGTGGGCCGTTCGTGGCCATGCAGAGTTTGTTACAGAGAGTAGTGGAATCAGTGGGCCGTTCAGAGCTACGTGGAGTTTGTTATGGAGAGTGGAGTGGTGTCCGTTGTCACGACATGCCAGAGAGTGGTGGGGCCACGTGGAATCTATTATAGAGAGTGGAGTGGGGTAGTGGCCATTATCGCGACTTGCCAGAGAGTTCGGGCCTGACGGCTGAGGCTCGATTGAGATGTCTGATGGAATGGAGTGGCTCTCTGTCTCTGCAATCTAAGAGAAGTTCGGATGTTTTCGAGGTTGCTAACAAGTCCACTATTGTCGGGTGCCTTGGGCACTGATGCAGCAGGCAGAAGTCATCTGCTGTAGAAGCTCGGACGGAGACTTTCTATTGGAGAAGTTCAGTAAGAGTCCGGTTGCTAGAAGAGTCTGTCTGAAATTTGCCTGATGTGGAAGCTCGTCTGAAGATTGTCCACCGGAGAGGTCCGGTTTCATGAGGAATTCGGCAGAGGGTCGTCCGACAGTGGAGTTCGGATGATGTTGTGGAGGTTTGTCCACTGGAGAAGTCTTGAGGACACTGTGGAAGGTCAAACATTGGAGGAGTCCAAAATTTCATTCTGTCGTAGAAGTTCGGATGGAGTTCGGCTCTTGTAGGAGTCTGAAAGGAGGCCGCTTATTATAGAAGCTCGGACGAAGATCGGTTGCCATAGAAGCTCGAATGAAGACTTCTTGTTGTAGAAGCTCGGATGAAGTCCACTTGCAATAGAAGTTTGGAGTAGAGATCCAGCTGGTGGAGCCCGTCCGTTGTAGAAATTTATCTGGAATCCATCCGCTGTAGAAGTTCGGCTGGGATCCGGCTCTTGTAGGAGCTCGGACGAAATCCGAAAGGTGGTCGACCATCGTAGAAACTTGGATGGAGTCTTGTTACTGTAGAAGTTCTACTGTTGGAGAAGCTCAGACATTGACGAAGTCTGGAAGAAGTTCGAAATAAAGTCGTTCGTGGTCGGAAGAAGTCTGGAAGAGATTCGGAGAATAGTCGATCACTGTAGAAAATTGACTGATGGTGAAGCTCAGAAAATGTTTGGAGCAGCTCGGTAGATGAATGGAGGAGCTCATTATCGGAGAAGTCCAGATGGTATTATGGAAGCTCGAACGGTCGGGGGAGTTCAGAAAGACGCCGCACAAGGTCGGAAGCCGGAAGAGCCCTGGAAGGATTGGCCTTTTACGAACTTCGGCTGGGGTTATTTTATACCTAACACCAATCCCCCTACTTTTGAGTTCGGGTTCCGAATGAAGGAAGTACAGAGAAATTTTTACAGTCGAAGTTGCCTCCCTCGATTTTCGTACTCGATTGTTTCTAGATATTTTGGCGTTTGGCGTGCTGGTGCTAGAGCCTTTTCAAATCGAGATGATTTGAAAAGATTTTTTTAGAATTTTTGTTGGAGCGTTGCTCTAGGTACGGTGCAATAATAGTTCTGTCAGCTGTCAGCCACTTTCAGCCACCTGCCATGGTAGTGGGACACGTGGCGGTTGTAGATTGACTAGAGGAGATCCGCAATCATTACTGCGTCAGATCTCATCACTTATTTAAACCCGCCTCCCTCCTTTAGGGGTCTCACTTTGCCTGAAAGTTTCTTCGATCCCTCCTCCTTCCTGAGAGTTTCATTCTTTCCCAGCATCCTTCTTGGCCTTAGGCGTTCTTCGAGTCATCCCCATCTCTGCATCTCTGCATCCTTCGGACCAGCCTAGGTTAGTTCCAGAACTCTCCCCCTATATATATATATTTTTCTTGCTGTTCTTCTTCCATTTTTCTTCCTTTACATTCTGCCTGTTCGGCTTTTCGCAAGCATCTCGTTTCTTATTTTTTCCAATTTTTTTAGGATTTTTAGGGTTTTCACTTGATTCAAAATGTCCTCCAACACTTCCTCCTCTAGCAGTTCTAGGAGTTCGTCCATTCCAGCCTCCCAAAATCTCAGTTCTGTTGATGAACCTCATCCGATCTTTGTACCAGACACCATCCCCAGCTCTCTGACTCTAGAGGAACTCTCACTGATTAGGATTCAGTATGGGGTTCCTCCGGAGTACGAGCTGGAGCTTCCCGGGCCGACTGGCTGGGCTAGCGCTCCCCCCCGACTGCTTCTATTTATACCAAGAGGTTTTTCACGTCGGGCTTCGACTTTCGCTTCCACCTTTTGTTATTGCTCTCTTTCGCTTCTTAAACATTTCTTTAATTTCTGTAGCGCCGAACTCCTTTAGATTTCTGATAGGATTTCTTTTCCTCTGTAGTTTAGCTGAAGTTCGGCCAACCCTTTCTTTGTTTAGAAATTTTTATACCTTCAAGCGTCATCCCTCGACAAAGGACTGGTAGTATTTTTTTCCTCAGTTCGGTAGAAAGGGGTTGCTGAAAGGTGCCCCCTCTTCTATCTACAACTGAAAAGAGAGGTACTTCTATGTTCGATGCTCGACCTTGGAGTTGGGGTTGCCTCCCTGGGGCTCCCTGAGGGATTCCGTCCGTCGGGCTTCTAGTCTGGGACAGGACGACCTTGAAGCCTTCAAAAAACTCAAGGCTTATCCAGCTCCTCTTCTCTCCAACCTCCTGAAGGAACAACTCTTGTTTAACGTCGGCCTAAGCCCTCTCAACCGTGCTGGTATTTTATTTTGTTTTATTTTTATTTTTATTTTTTTTTGCTTCTTCTTTTTTTTGTTCTTTTGTTAAGCTGTGTTGATCCTCATTCACTATAGATATGGACACTGACGCAGCTCGAATGCTAGCCCAGGGTCTCAAGACCCACAAAAGGAAAGGCACAGCATCCTCGGGGCGGCGAAGAGGGCAAGAGCAGAAGAGACCAGGTCAACCGTGCCTGTCCAGACGGCCATTGCCGTTGATGCTTCCTCCGACGATGAGCTTGCAGTCCCCCGGGCCTCTTCAAGGAGACCCCCGGCCGAGGTTCCCGCTCCAGAGGCCCGGTCTGAGGAGGCACTGGGGGTCAAACGGAGAAGGCGAAAGAAGACATTGGCCCGCAAGAGCCGCAGCAGTAGGGCTGCCATCGAGGGGGCCGATGGCTCCGAAGAAGATCCGGGGAGAATCCCTTCAACAATAGGGATCTAATAAAGAGATTGGTCGACGGGTGCATCCTGCCCGAGGTCATCCATAGGATCATTCACGTCGATCCTAAGTAGTGGGTCTGGGACTCTCTAGGGTCCTTTCTTGAGGTAGGTCAATTTACTCCTTTCTTCCTCTCACTTCTTTACTTAGCTTATTCCTCAGCTTTTATATTGACTCCCTGGCCGTTCTTGCAGATTGGACACCAACTCATCGCCAACATCAAAGCGATGAACAATGCCAGGAAGGAGGCCGCCTAGGTAGAGGAAGGTCGCCTGGCCGAAGCCGCCCGCCTCAAGGAGAAGATCGCCGAAGTCGCAAGTCTCCAAGAGGCGCTGCAGAAGGAGGGGCAGACCTCGGTAGACTTGAGGGCCACCTTGGAGGAGGAAAGAAAGAAAGCAGAGGCCGAGGTCTCCGAGTTGAAGGCACAGATCCCGACTCTGGTCTTGGAGGTAATGGTCCGGGCAGTGGAGGAGTTCAAAACCTCCTCCGAGATGAGGGATCTGAAGGTCGAGTTCGGTCAGGCCACCTTCATCAAGGGCTTCGAGCTTTGCCAAGAGAAGGTGGTCGGAAAGTTTCCCGAGCTGGACCTCGGCTTCCTGGATGAGGCATCCGATGATGAAGCCGGGCCTTCTGAAGCTGCTGCTGGTCTTCCTCCAATCGAGAGTTCCTCGACAGCCGTGGCTGCCGCAGTCGATCTTCCGGGGGCACCGAGCTCCCCCACTTCTGCCCCAGAGGTCCGAAACCTCTAATTTTGTATTCTTCTTTTTTTTTTCTTTTTGTTGCAACTTTTTCTCGTTCTCTTGTACTTAAAAATTATTTAATCAATGAAATCGGATTCTTCTTTACAGAGAGCTCTTCTTTCTTACTCTGCATTCTTTTTCTTCTCTTTTGTTTTCTTGCACTGATTTGTGTTGTGGCGCTCTTGTCCTCCAACGACAGTGTCCTGCCGAAACTCTTCCCCTACCACAGGGGATTCCTCTGAAGTCGATGATCCGAGACCTCAAAAGGAAAGTTTGTCACTTGATAAAGAAATCAAAGAAGCTGGATGACGAACTTCACCGGTTGAGGGAGAGCCATTCGGAAGTCACTGCGGAGGCTATTCGCTTTCGAGACCTCCACAAAAAGGGCTTCATGGACTACACCCGGAGGAAGGATGACTTCGTAAAGGAGCTTAAGGAGCTCTGAAAATGTGCCAGCGATCGATTTTGGACTCAGGCTTCCAAGATCAGCTCCCTTGAGGTCGAGCTGGTGGCTGCATGGGAGAAGATCGACCAGTTGGGAAGGGAGCTCATCCTGGCTCACAACTTAGGCCAACCATGATCGAGACTGGGCGAAGAAATTCTTCGACCTTCAGAAATAGCTGCAGGATGCTGAGGCAAACTATAACACCTACCGAGTCGACTGGTGCGGGCAAGTTGACGACTACTGAAGGAAGCTCAAGACGACGACCGACGAGATTGCCCACCTTCAGAGGCAGTTGTCTAAGAGAGTCCAGGCCATCTCTGCACAAGGCTCCGACGAGCTCCGCTCGTTGAGGGGGACCATGAAAGAACTGTCCGTGGCCCTTGGGCAGGAGAAGGCCGAACTGCAGCAACTGAAGATTCAGCTGGCCTACGAGCAGCAGGCAGTCAGGGATGCCGAGGCGAAGTCCAAGGTTCTGAGGAAGAGGCTTCGGGAGTTGGAGGTCAAAAGTCGACGATTCCACTAGATTGTACCGAGAGATGCTTTTAAGAAAGAAGGAACTAGAAGAAGAAGTTAAAAACTTAAAGCAATCTCTGACAATGACTGGAACTGAGAGTTCAAAGTCGAAAGAAACCGAGCTTTCTTAGAGCTTCTTTTACCTTTTGTTCTTTCATGTATTCTTTTCTTTTCTTGTCATTTTTCTTTTTTAGCCTTCAAAGGCTTTGTAATGCATACTTTACTAATGAAATGAAAAGAAATTTTCTCATTACCTTGTCTATTCTTGCTTTGAGTTGTTGTTTACCTAGCTTCTTTCATCTTTTGTCTTGTTTGATGTCGACGTCGTTTGAAAGTTTCTGATCGTCGCCGTGTTGATTTATCCTTTTTGTTCATGACCGAAGGTCTTTTCAAGACCACTCAAGTTTGACGCTTCCTTCTGGTGCTCGAGCTTGGGGGCCCAAACTTCTCGTTACCTTGAGAAAGTTGATTTTCTCTTGCCAGTATTGGGTTCTCTCTTAGAGACTGAGGGTTTTTGACAAGAATCTCCTTTCTCATTGAGATGAGGTTCTTTGTGTCTTTGATGTAGTTTATTTTTTTCTTATCACTGGCGTAGCTCGTCGCTTTCCCTTTTTCTCTCCTCCCTTTTTTTGTGTTCGAGTGAGGGTTTTTCCTCTACTCTTAACGGGATTGTAGGGGTGTAGAGGAGCTGTTGAGGAGGCTTTCTCCCTCATCCGATCTTGAATGATCAGGTCTTCATTTATGTCAGGACGAGATTCTTCTCCTATTTTTGACACAGTCAATTTCAGCTCATGTTAGGATGAGGTTTTCCTCCTGTTCCTAATAGGGCTGTGGGGGCACGTAAGGACCATTGTAAGGGCCTCTCCCTCCATCCGGTCTCTAAATAACTGAGCCTTCAACCTTGATCATGTTAGGATGAGATTCTCCTCTTGTTCCTAACATGACTGTGGGGGTGCATAAGGGCCATTGTAAGGGCCTCTCCCCCCATCCAGTCTCTAAATAATCGGACCTTCAATCTTTCTCATGTTAGGATGAGGTTCTCTTCTTGCTTCTAACATGGCTGTGGGGGCACATAAGGGCCGTTGTAAGGGCCTCTTTCCTCATCCGATCTCTAAATAATCAGACCTTCAACTTTGCTCATGTTAGGATGAGGTTCTCCTCCTGTTCCTAACATGACTGTGGGAGTGCATAAGGGCCGTTGTAAGGGCCTCTCCCCCATCTGATCTCTAAATAATCGAGCCTTCGACTTTGCTCATGTTAGGATGAGGTTCTCCTCCTGTTCCTAACATGGCTGTGGGTGCGTATAAGGGCCGTTGCAAGGGCCTCTCCCCCCATCCGGTCTCTAAATAATCGAGCCTTCGTTTGTGTCAGGACGAGGTCCTCCTCTTGTTCCTGACACGCTTAGTTTCGATTGTCTGAAGGACCTACTCCCTGTCATTACAAGCTCATGCCAAAAGAAAAGATATGCGAATATAAAAGAATTTTTTTTTTAAGACAAAGTTATTGGTAATACATTCGTAGATTTTTTGAATCCCATAGTTGCGGAAGGTCTGCTCCCCGTCGGGATCCTCCGGAGATGGTGTTGATGATCCTAATTGGAGGCGATCTTCAAGCTGTTCCTCCCTCTTTAACGGCTTCGGTTGTGGTAGGGCCCTCGGTCGATCTTCCCTACCTTCAGACCGGCATCGAATGAATCTGTCGAACCGACCTCATCTGATGAGCTCCTCGATCTCGTCTCAGAGCTGAATACACTCCTCCGTGTCATGGCCGTGGTCATGATGATAGAGATAGAATTTGTTAGGATTGCGCTTCCCGAAGTGTGTGCGCATCCTTTCCGACCTTGGCAGCTGCTCTTTGACCTCCATCAGTACTTGAGCTTTTGGAGCATTAAGGGGGGCGTAGCTATGGAATCTTCCTGGGGGAGAGCTCCGTCGAACCCTGCGGTTCGGGTTCCTCTGCCTGTGAGCCCGGGGAGGAGTGCGGACATGCTTGTGTACAGGGGGAGTTCGAGAATGTGGCCGAGCTTCACTCGGCCCTTTTTCAACTACGAGCTTACTAGAGTCACCCGCCTGCCGCTCCTTCGTGACCTCCTTGTCCTTCAGCTTGAAGGCTTCCTCTGCTCGAACGTATCCTTCGGCCCGAGCCAGCAGATCAGCAAAGTCCCTGGGATACTTCTTTTTCAGAGAAAATAGAAGATCATTCTTTTGAAGATCGCTCTTTAGGGAGGCCTTTGCAACTGACTGGTCCAAGTTTCGGACCTCCAATGCGACGACGTTAAAATGGTTGACGTAAGTTCAGATGGATTCTCCCTCCTTCTGCTTGATGTTAATGAGGGACTCTGAACCTGTCCGGGGATGCCAGCTGCTGATGAAATGAGCGATAAACTGGTGGCTCATCTGATCAAAGGAGAAGATAGTACCCGATTTCAGTGTCGAGTACCAATTTCTTGTTGCTCCCTTCAAGGTGGATGGGAAAGCTCGGCACAGAATGGTGTCTGGCGCGCCATGGAGCAGCATCATTGTCCGGAAGGCCTCCAGGTGGTCAATCGGATCCGAGGTCCCGTCGTAGCTCTCGAATTGGAGGAGCTTGAAATTTGGCGGGATTGGTTCCTACATAATCATTTGAGAGAAAGGAGGGTCAGTACAGATGTCCTCACCATAAGCAGTGGGAGCATGATGGAGCTCTTCGATCCGTCGATTCATCTCCTGAAATCTTTGATCCAGGAGGTCCTCTCGACTGCGAGTCTCAAGGGTCTTCTGGTAGAATGGAGGTAGGAACCTCCGGGGGTGGAATCATGATCAGACGAAGGGCTCTCCGCCTTCTGCTTCCCCTTTTCGGGAAAGACAGGGCGACTGGCCTAAGTGGCTCGCCCGGTCGTCGGATTCTAGAACTCCGACGATGCTCTTTCCAGCCGCACAGATGCCTGCGGCTGTTGTAGCTGCTGCTGCATGGCCTGCACTGCTTCGGTGCAGCTCGGACGGAGACTTTCTATTGGAGAAGTCCGATAAGAGTCCGGTTGCTAGAAGAGTCCATCTGAAATTTGTCTGATGTGGAAGCTCGTCTGAAGATTGTCTGTCGGAGAGGTCCAGTTTCATGAAAAATCTGATAGAGGGTCCTCCGACAGTGGAGTTCGGATGACGTTGTGGAGGTTCATCCGCTGGAGGAGTCTTGAGGACACTGTGGAAGATCGAACGTTGGAGGAGTCCGAGATTCCATTTTGTCGTAGAAGTTCGGACAGAGTTCGGCTCTTGTAGGAGTCTGAAAGGAGGCCGCTTATTATAGAAGCTCGGACGAAGATCGGTTGCCGTGGAAGCTCGAATGAAGATTTCTTGTTGTGGAAGCTCGGATGAAGTCTTCTTGCAATAGAAGTTCGGAGTAGAGATCCGACTGGTGGAGCTCATCCATTGTAGAAATTCGTCTGAAATCTATCTACTGTAGAAGTTCGGCTGGGATCCGGCTCTTGTAGGAGCTCGGATGAAATTCAGAAGGCGGTCGACCATCGTAGAAACTTGGATGGAGTCTGGTTACTGTAGAAGTCCTGCTGTTGGAGAAGCTCGGACATTGACAAAGTCCGAAAGAAGTTCGGAGTAAAGTCGTTCGTGGCCAAAAGAAATCTAGAAGAGATTCGGAAAATAGTCGATCACTGTAAAAAATTGGCTAATAGTGAAGCTCAGAAAGTGTTTAGAGCAGCCCGGTAGATGAATGGAGGAGCTCATTATCGGAGAAGTCCAGATGGTATTATGGAAGCTCAGACAGTCGGGGGAGTTCAGAAAGACGCCGCACAAGGTCGGAAGCCGGAAGAGCCCTGGAAGGGTCAGCCTTTTACGAACTTCGACTGGGGTTATTTTATACCCAACATATATTATTTGATTTTTTATCACTGTGTACATCTTATTTTGAACTCCTGTTATGTGATGAAGTCCTTAGGACTATTTGATTTGATATAGGAGGATATATCGTTTAGTCTTTAAATGAGTTCGCGATCAAATGATATGCTATTACAAGGATGATAGACATATCAAGTGTAGGTCGTTGTGTGCCATATAAGTTGGTTGTCCTCTTAACCAAGGAGTGTGGAGATGCTGGTATGGCATACAGGTGAAATATAAGAGTATATTTCACGGAACGTGACCAACTCTGGAGTACTGTACTATCAAGAGTCACTCCGAAGAGATATAGGTATAAGTGTCCCTCCGACTTGAGATCACCACAGTGACTTGCAAGTAACTCACTATGCTTTGGTGTCGGATTACCTGAATTTTTAATTCAGTGATGAAATATTTTTGGACATAGTCAAGTACTTGTGAAGTCGGTGTGTGAGTCAAGATGAAGTTGACCCCTCCAAATAAGTAGGAGTTAATATATCAGTATGTTTCAATTCAGTAAAATCTTGTCTGGGGTAATCCATGTGATGGATTTTGAAAATTGAAGTACAATGTGGATGATCATATCAGGGTTGGCAGTTAAATCCTAGATCACCTTGAGCATTTGAGTCAAAGAGATGAATTATATGGTAACTATATTCAAATAGATTCTTGAGTGTTGCTTAGCATACATTCGGCCTATCCGAACATCGGGTACCATTGCTAGATGGTTACTCCGATTGGTACAGAAATTAGTTTCTGTGCTACCGACTTAGGTTCAAACCTATGGGGTCACATACATTAGAAGTTTCTCTCTGATCACTTGGCTAATCTGAAGAGTCCTAGTCAACGCGAACTCTGGTGAAGAGTCCCACTTGATAGGGACTTTGCTGAAGGGTCCCACTAGATGGAGACTCTAGAGAAGAGTCCCACTAGACTTGGACTCTATCATTAATGAAAGATTAATTAGTGATTGGATTACTAATTAGTTCAATTTGATTGAGTATTAAAGTCTGGATCAAGTCTAATTGAATTTGATTCAATCAGATCAGGTCTGATTAGATTATGAGATGACCAATCAGTAAGGAAGAAATGATCCTGATTTGATCGAATCTATGGCTCAATTAATTTATTGATTTGATTAAATTTAATTAATATTATAAGATCTTAATTAGATTAGGTTCACCATATTTTATTTGGGTCTAATTGGATTGGATTTGAAAGAAATCTAATTGGTTGAACCCTATAGTCCCAAATGAGTAGGACTCTATCCCTTGCGCCACCTAAATTGTCTCACACCTTTTCTCACCACACAAAATTATTTTGTATATGAGAAAATAAAAAAATAATTTTTATTTTATCGCTCATTAAGGATAAGAATTGATTGGTTTTGATTTGAATTCAAATTAATTTGAATTTCAACTTAAAGCCTTATCCATATCCTTCTACACGTTGGCTGCTTTTGAAGGTGTCTATTTTGTATGAGAAAATGAGGTCTTTCTAACTTATTTTCATGCCCAATTTTTTTTGGTAAGTCCTTCTTTAAGCTAGATAAGAGTGAGAAAAAGTTGGAGTCAAATTGAAATTCAAAAGAGTTTGAATTACAACAAACTCCAACCCTTATCCTGTTGTATTTGGTTTGTGCGACAACTATAAAAAGGCTATAATTTTGTGTACCAAAAGAAGAGAGCTCTTCACCATGAGATATCAGAGAGAAAGAGGGTCAGAAACACTTCTTTGGGATGTGAGGATTGGGTGGGTTTCCTTCCTCTTTGGCGCGAACAAAAGAGGAGACCGTTCTCCTCTTGGGTGAGTGACCTAGAACTGTTCTGGTTTTTGGGTGAAGGAAAAATCAAAGAGAAGAGAGTCTTCATCTAAATTTTTACCACCATTCAGCATCTTTCTTTGATTCATCTTCGATATTGGAAAGGATCAAGGTGATCGAAGAAGGAGATTAAGTTAGATCTGCCATCAGAAGCCGACTACGTGAGCTAGCACTCTCACGAAGGGTTGATCGGTCCGAGGGTCTTCGTGTGGACCATCCGTAGAGGTCAGACGCTTGTGTGGCTTCTCAACATTAGTGAGAGCTTCATACCATGCTTACCAATAGTAGGGATCATCAATCTACAAAAAGATGATGAGTTTTGAACTCTACTAACATAATCTAAAGGTTAGATCAAATTCAGGACATCGATGTGATCGATGTAGTTTTTTATTTTATTTCAAATTTTATATATAAATTTTTCATATCATAGATCCTTAATGATAGTTTAGTCTGATCTAAGGTATATTTAAAAGATTAAAATATTTAATCTTTTATTATTCTACTGTAAAATTTTAAAAATACATACTTTGAACTACCCATTTTTTCTTCATTTCAGCCCTAGGTTTAAGCTTGCTATGGCCTTTGTGAAAGTCTTTTTTTTTTTATTTTCTTGTTTATGTTGTGAATGTGGGACTGCACAAGATTTCTGGCATTAAGCCTCCTAAGTTTGTTGGTGGAATGCAAACTTTTCTGAAGTTCTAGATGACACAACAGTGCTCACTTTAGCTATTAATTATAAGGGTTTATGACAAGTTGATGACAACCAAAGTGAGTTTTAATGGAAGCAGTAACTGAAACTAAAGAAAAAAAAATTGAAATTGAAAATGAGAATTGATAGAATGGGCTTATTTATAGCATTGGTACACTAGGCCAGGCATTCTTTTGGTATTAGTTTCTCTGATACATCTTTTGGCTCTAGTTCTATTTACTTCAGTGCTACTATTCTTGAATTTGAGAATTTTGCTCATGAAGATTTTATTAAAAATTCTTATAAGATGGACTTCCATTGATTATAGACTGATTTTTTATTCTAATTTATTATGAAAATATGAGTTAAGTTACTGTCTGAATAAATGGTTAAGGAGCCCATGATTACCTGTAATCATATTATTATTTTAGGTCCTATTGTCTTAGTTATGTGATATAGTAGATATTGGTATAGATCTGACTTGATTAATAGGCTCTATGATGGATGGACCTATTAGCATTACTAATTGGACTATATCCCCACTCTATTCCTATATATATCCATCTGTAAAAAAATTCTAAGACATCAAGATCTTTACATTTTTAGGATGGAACTATCTCATTGAAGAGACAGACATAATGTAGAGATATAGAGGAAGATCTACCTCACCATTATTGATTTTTTCTTCTGTAAGATGTTCCGACGCCAATGACTGTTCTGGGATTTCAATGTATAATTGATAGATTAGATTTTATTTTGATTTCTTGGATGATTTTTTTGTTCTAATCTTCTACATAAGATCCATGGGAAAATTCTCAACAGATCTATCATCAAGTTTATCATGAGATGAGAAGTTCACTTCACTGAAGATGGCCAAAGACATGATGCTAATTAAATGATCATTTCTTGAAAGGCAATTTAGCATGCTCATCTTTATGTATATTTAAGCTATTCGAGCATAAATGCAATGTAGTTGTCAAACTTTTAGAGCTATTCGGCCTACAAATGGCATGGTGGTCAATGCCTCAAGGCAGTGTGTTATCTTGAGATCTCGATCTTCCATCAAAAATTGGTGATAGTGGAACGATATGATGTTGTTAGTAATTAAATATCTGAAGTTTTCCTAGAAAAGGCAAACAAGTTGGTCTATTTTCTCAGCATGGATGAAATGGGCCATTTTAACTGGACAATGTAGAGCTGTAATGAAATATATAATAGAGCTTTGTATTTTGTCCATAGATGTTAATCTATGATCTTATACATGGCAACATGGTTTCTTTTGTTGCTCATATACATGGGTGTAAATAATCGCAAACTAAGACTGAAACTGGATCGAATACGGATCAGAGACTAGCATATTCATATCCATATTTATTTTATCTGACGAATATAAATATGGATATGGATATTATTCGGATGAAAAAATTTATATCCATATTTATTTTAAACGGATACGGATATAATTCAGATACTAGAAGTATAGATATAATTACAGATATAACTTAGATAATTAAATTTTATAACTATAGATTAAAGATATTACTAAATATATGATTATCAAGTTAATAATAAGTTTATATGTTGTATATTTTTTTAAAAAATTAATAAATAATATATAAAATTATATAAAATTACATATAGATTCGGATATTCAGATATGGTTCGGATAGTTGTTTATCCATATCTATATTCATTATTTTTTGACGGATATAGATACGAATATGAATATTAGTTGGATCTTGAAATTTTTATCCATATCTAGATTGATCGGATATAAAAATAAATTTAGATGGATATATCTATACCACTTTCACCCTTACTGTAAATACAAATGCACGAGCAAAGATAAAATGGAAAAAGGCTAGAGCTGGAGATATGTCCCCAATATTTCGTGGGCTATATCAAGGCAAACTTGTGATTCTTTTCTTTCTTTTTTCTTTCCTTTTTTTTCTTATAATCCATCTATGTTGGAATAGGAAGGATAGAGGACCCCACCAATGCATTGATATAAATCTAAATGCAATGAATATTTAAAAAAATCAAGGGAGAGAAGAAAAAGAAAATATTGGGTATGACTTATGGGCCAGAAGCAATAAAATATCAAAGAGATATTCTTTGTGCACCGTGGGCAGTGTAGAAAATCCGACATGGAGTGCACCATCTTGTCCGATTGGTCCACGTAGTTACCACTTTTCAACACACATTTAATATCTGCACATTGATTTTTTCATTTAAAAATTTTATATAATAAAAATATCTCTATTTTTTTAAAAAAAATTATGGTATCCTGTGGCATAATATAGCCTAGGATGTCATAATATGGCTTAAGATATCATAATATGAGAGGAGCATTTTTGTCCAACCATTTTTCAACGCGCATTTAATGCTTGCAGGTGGTTCATATATACATGATTTGGATTTTATGATCACTACTGTATAAATGATTAAAGTAGTAGCAAAGATCATTTACCTAAAAAATTGCCTAATCGGGCGTAGTTTGGCCTTTTGATCTCTCATTTTTTATTTAACAGTCAAAATCATCCTGTGCTAAATTGACCAAGATAATGATGTCCGATTGAAGTAAAATTTTGATAGTGTACTACAAATATCATTGAGATTATTGTTGTAAATTTTTGGATCCATCGGTGGTCTGTATCTATCAGATCATCATGCAGTCATTTATGATCGTCGAAATTAAATTTTATTGTTTGATATAGCTAGGGCTATTGGATCGAGATGATCTTTTGTAATGATACTCTAACAATAATTATTTAGATAATGAACGATGAAGATCGACTTTAAATTTTAAAATTATAACATATTCAGAGAAAAATAGCGATGTATTTTTTATTAATTTAGCCTATGATTATTAGCAATGGATTTTTTATTATTAGCAATGGTGTTTAGCCGTCACTAGTAACTTTCTCTCTTCCCACCTATTATCTTCCCCGTATGCCCTCATTTTCCCCCACCCTCTTTCCTTGCACGCCCTGGTTTTCTCCCACCCCCTTCTCTGCATGCATATCATCTTCTCCGAGCTCTCCCCTTGCTGTTGACCACCTCCTCCTTCTCCCCCCACCGCTCCCCTTGCTGGATTGGCCCCCCACCACCTTCTCTTATCGGATCGGCCCCCCACCACCCCTCCATATCAGATCGGGCTATCGACCACCTCCCCCTTCTCCCTCCGTCGCTCTTCTTACTGGATCGGCCCCCCACCACCTCCCCTTGCCGGATCGGCTCCCTACCACCTCTCCTTGCCGGATCGGCCCCCCTTTCCTTATCGGATTGGGCCCCCCACCACCTCCCCCCGCTGCTCCCCTTGCCAGATCGGCCCCCCGCCACCTCCTTTCGTTGGATCGGCCTCCCACCCCTCTTCTTGCTGGATCGAGCCCCCTGCTGCCTTCCCCTTGTCGAATCAAGCCCTCCATCGCCTACCCTTGCCTGATCAGCCCCCTAGCTGCCTCCCATCTCTCCAAGCCCTTAGCCACCTCTCGCCTCCCTGAGCCCTTGGTTGCGAGCCCCCGATTGCCCCCCAAGCCCCAAGCCCCTAGCTGCCTCCCGCCTCCTCTAGCCCCCGACCGCCTCTCGCCTCCCTGAGGTCTCGGCAGTGAGCACCCAACTATCTCCTCGAACTCTTGGCCACCTCCCACCTCCCCGAGCCACCGATCGCGAGCCTCCGGCCACCTCTTTCCTCCTTGAGCCCCCAGTCATGAGACCCCGACCACCTCTCGCCTCCCTAAGCCTCTGATCATAAGAACCCGGCCACCTCCTGCCTCCCCAAGCCCCCGATTGTCTCTCACCTCCCTGAGCCCCCGACTACTAGCCCTCAGCCGTCTCCCATCTCTCTGAGCCCCGACCACGATCCTACTAAGATAATTGCAAACATCTCTGGGCTCAAGGGTTTCATGGATTCCATGTTCACACTCTTGGTGACACCACCAATGGTTGCATGTCTACTAGTAGCGAGCTCTTGTTTTAAGATTCAATATTGTCTGTGATTGAAGTACTTGATTTGTTAGTTATTCTAATATTCTTTTCAAATGCAAGGTTGCATTTTAATCCTACTGAAAAGGAACATGGGGCAACTGAAGATAAGAACCGCCATATCGATGATCTTAGCAATGTGACTGCTGGTGAAGATGGTATGATCTATTTGTCATGGTTACTTTATGATACTGCATTATTGTTTCCATAACATTTAAAAATAACAACTTGATATTAGAAGTGGTGTTTTACTTATGCTTGGGTGGATTTACTGAAGCATTATGCATAGCTGGTTACTGAAATACTAGAAGTTTATGTCGTTTTGGTTTGATGTTTTAGGGATTGTTAATTTTAGTATTGTTGACAAGTAGTTTATTTTTTTTTTTGTATTTAATATATTTTTAATGAGATGTTATTCTTTCTACCTTTTAAACTTTTTCATATTTATTCTCTTTTACAGATTTCTCTTAGTGGACCAAATTCCATTATTGGAAGGGCTATTGTTGTCCATACCAATCCTAATGACCTTAGAAATGATAAACTTTACTCCTCAGATATTCATGTTAACTTCATATTTTATTAATTTTAGGCATTAACATTGGATGATGTGAAATAATTAGTTATGATATGTTGAGCATCAATTTGTATATATGTAATTTTTTATTTTTTTATTTTTTATTTATTGCATCAAAAGCATGCATGAGCTAGCAAGTCATTAAAATCTCCATCTCTATTAATACTAGTATCTAATGATTTGCTTGTTTCTCTTTTACATGTTGAAATTATGTTATAATTTTTATAATCACTCTAATTTGTTTATATCACTCAGTATCATTTTATTATCTTGATTATATACCTATACATAATTTTCTAGTATATTTTCTTCTTGTACTTGTTTTTTAGATTTTAATTTGTTAAGATGCTCACTTATGGAGATGCTAAATCCATATGCTACTTATTTTTTTTATCTGTATACAATTTTTAAACTTATAAAATAGATTTATAAAATTATATAATTTATATTTTTAATATAATATAATTAATTTTTTATTTATAATTATGTTAAAAATTATTATTTTCTTTATAAGAGATTTTAAAAAATAATTATAAAATAAGTTTTAAAATATTTAATTATAATTTTTTTTTAAAAATAAAAATTATTAACGATGGCATTAGCAATGGCCAAGCCATCGCTAATAGTTTTTTAAAAATTTTAATTAAAAAATTAAAAAATATTAGCGATGGCACTACCATCGCTAATATTGTCGCTAATTATCATTATTAGCGCTGGTAATTTTGCCGTCGCTAATAATAGCAATTAGCGACTAGGATATTTTCGTCGAATTTTTAGCAATGACTTGGCGATGGCTAGCTGACTATTAGCAATGGCAATTCAGTTTTCTTGTAATGAAAACTCCCATATTTCCTCATGGTACTCTATTGGTGTCTTCTCTCCTTTCTCTCCTGCCTCACCAATCACACATCAATCTTTCCTGAGAATCTTGGAGATGCTGACAATGGTAGAAAGGAGAGAGGATGAGTAGACTGTAAGCAAAGCAAGGAAACAAAGAGAAAGACAGAGTAATAGATGAACAAACCATGGCAAATGGGGAAATGAAGAAACCTAGAGGAGTGAGGAAATCTCTCTCTCTCTTTCTCTCTAATCTTCTCATCATCTCTGCAATTTTATTGGCCATGTAATCAAAGTTTATTAGGTAAGTAAACATTAAGAATGGTACTTTTATCTTGGAGAGATGATAGGAGGTATTGTCAGTGTCGTGGTAACCTGAATCATGTGATCAAAATGCGCATGGATAAATGGTTCTATGTGGAGTATAGCTTGCAAGAGACCTCCAATGTCCATAATCCTTTGTGTTTCAACGCTTCCACGTCACTTTTTAAGAGCCAGGATAAATGGTTATTATTGGACTTAGAGCTACTCCAATGAATTATTTAGCTTCTAATAGTTGAAAAAGCATCGACCATACTGGCTATCAAATGTTTCCTGGTAACCATAAGAGAGATCAAAAGTTTCCTGATAATTGGAATCTATAATTTCAAGTTATTAACTTTCATATATCTGTCACCTGCAATTAATATGCATATCTACTATTCCGCATCCTTCATCTAAGAAAAATGAGTGTAGAAATTATACCCATCTGGCCAGGAATCTAAAGCTAAGATCATCAACTGGTAAAAGTTAAATCTCATATGAACTACTTTCAAAGCCTAGGAACATCCTTTTAGGTTAGACAATTTTCATTAATTATGACCCATCCATGGACAATCAAGTTTCACCATCTTCATGACAAGCTTCCAACAGGGGCGGCTCAACATATTTGAAGGCCTAAAGCTAAAAATTAAAATATAATTATTTAATTAAAATTTATATAAATTTTTTATTAAAATTTTATTTCTTAACTTTTTTTAGATATAAAATTTTTAATTAAATTTTTATAATCAAGTTCTCCTAATATTTTTTTTTCAATTGATAATATAGCCAATCCATTTAATCTTTTTTGAGACATTGTTGATCTTAAGTAAGATTTTATTAATTAAAATTTTGAAAAACTTCTTTCTGCCGAAGCAACACTTACTGGAATTGTTAACATTATTCTAAAAGCAATATATGCATTTGGAAAAGAGTCGAGTCGTCTTATATGATTGAGTATATCCATTGGACTGTTATCTTCTACTTGTATAATTTCTTTTAAAATTTTTAGCTCTGAAAATAAATCTAAACCATCAATATCATAGTAGTTATTATATTTTAAAGAACACTCAAGATTAAGATAATATTCTTTCAAACTATCATTATCTAATGACTTCAATTTTTTACCACTAAATAGAAAACCAAAAATATTTTCATATATCTTAAATTGTTCAAATCTATTTTAGAGTGAAAAAATTGCTTGATCTACTATATATAAGAAATAATCAATTCTAAATGATTCTTCAAGAGATTTTGTTATTTCATTGTCAACATTTTCATCAAATTGTTTCTTTCTGCGAATGATACGCTTATCATGAAATTTAGGTTCTATTTTCATTTCAGATATAATTTTTTTAGAAGAAATCATAATGGATGCAAATCCATCTTCTCTATATTTTTCAAAAAAAGAAAGAAAATCTTTTAATTGTTCTATAGCAACATCAATATGCATATCTGTTGATTATAAACTTTTGCTAACTGAATTAACAGCAAATAATATATCATACCAAATAGTCATGTCCAATAAAAACTCAAAATTTTTAAGCTCATATGTTGCTAAGCAATTAACTTCGCTTTTAGTTTTAGGATCTTCACTAACTTCTGCTAATTCCAATAAAGCATCTCTTATTTGTGGAGCTTGAAATCTTATTGCTTTAATACTTTCAATACGACTTTTTCAATGTGTTTGTGATAATGATTTAAGAGTTAGACCAAAAATATTATCTTGTAAAATTTTTCATCGTTTAGTAGAAGAAGAAAATAGTGAATAGATACGTTGTACCACTCCAAAAAATGATATAGCTTTAGTACAAGAACTAGCCATATCACAAAGTATTAAATTTAAACTATGACAACCACATGGTGTATAAAAGGATCTAGAATTTATATCTAAAAGTCTTTTTTGCACTCCTTGCTGTTTACCCTTCATATTAGATCCATTATCATATCCTTGTCCTCTTAAATTATTAATATCAAGTCCAATATATTTTATTTCATCCATAATAACATCAAAAAGACCTTTTCCAGTTGTATCATCTACTTTTAAGAATTCAAAAAAATATTCCATAATTTTGATTGAACTTGATGAAATATCTACATATCGCAATATAAAAGATATTTGCTCTTGATGACTTGTATCTGAAGTGCAATCAAGTATTATTGAAAAATATTTTGCTTCTAAATTTTTTTTAATAATTTTATTTTTAATTTTATTTGCTAACAAATTTATCAATTTATTTTGTACATTATGTCTAAGATAATGGGTATGAATTTTATCATCTTTAATACGTCGAATATGTTCTTGCATTACCGGATCGAATTCTACAATCATTTTAATTAGACTTAAAAAATTTTCATTATTTGTTTGATAGATCTTTTCATTTTTTACACGAAAAGTCAAATTATTTTTACCAAAAATTTTTACTACAGCAAAAATTCTTAATAAAACTTTTTTTCAATGTTCTTCATCTTTATTTATTTGTTCTTGAATACTTTTATCAATTATTTTATTTTTCAATAGTCTCATTTCTAAATCAATCCATGAACACATATTAATAACATGCTCATTACTCATCTCATGACTCTTAAGTTTAGCACTAAGATTTCTCCAATCTCTACTACCAACATTAGCTAGTTTACTTATACTAGAAGCAGAATTAAATAATTTACAACAAAAAACAAAATACTCTGTCTAAGTCTTTTGAATAAACTAGCCATCTTCTTTCATGCTTCTCTCCGTTTGTCAACTTTTGAATATAGTATGTAGTAGAAAAATATCTTGAAAATTCATCTTTAGGAAAATCTATATCATCAATTCTAATTGGACCTTTTTCTACTAATAAATCTCTCAAATTTGTATCAATATATGTCCATTGACTTAGATTATAAATATTTTTAGGAATGCAATCATTTAAATTAACCGATTGATTTTCTTCACTATGACTTTGAAGATTATCTTAAATCTCTTCGTTGACTTTTTCTTATTCTAATATTTTATTATCATTTAATTCTAAAGGATTATTAACTTATTTATTTAAAGAATATTCATCAATATTTTTTAATTTATTATTTTTATTATATATAAAGAATTTATTGAGAGTTCTTTTTTGAGATTGTATTAAACTTTCAATTCTTCTTTTTTTTTTGAAGCTTTGAATAACTAGATTCATATTTTTGAGTTGACATATTTAAATTCTTATTATAAATTATCAAAAAAATATAACTATTATAATTATTTTATATTTCTTAAATAGTCAATACAAGATCAACAATCAAAATTTTTAATTCAATGAATCAAATATTAAATAAAATAAAAATAATATATAATAATATAATATAAATTTTAAATTAAATAAAAAATAGATAAAGATTAGAATAATAGTACTCGATTGTTCAATGCTGATTGCAAATGAGAATAATAGCACCTGATTGTTGAATGCTGTATAAAATATGGAGCATCCACTGCAACACTATTCCACAATATTTTTATCAATTGTCTAAATATAACAATATAAAAAAGAAAGAAGCAATTCAGGTTAATTTTATAAAAGAAAAAAAATGACCGTTGAAAAAAATTTATCGTTGAACCAGATTAATTATCGCTGTTAATCTGAAAGCCGCCCGCCGTCTTTTTGTTTTTTTTCGTTTTCTCCCACGCTCTCCCACCGTCCCACGCTACTTGCCCATCAATATTTGTCCATTTATAACTTGCCACGTGTTTTGATTTTTGAAAAAAAAAAATGATGCCACAGCCCTTTCGTCTTCCACTGCTCTATGGCTATGACCGGTCACCGGCCGATCGACCGTCGGTGAGCCGCGACAGACGACTTCTCACTCTCGGACCGAGCGGGAAGGGGGGACTTGGGGGCTGTGCAGGCCGCAGGGTCCAGCAGGGGCCAGGGAGGGGCCTTCTTCGGTTCTTCTGGGCTCCGACTTTCGAGAAACGAAAAGAAATTATTTCTGACGGACCGGCGGCCCGCCGGCCCGGCGCACCAAGCGGGGCGAGGGGGAGTGCCAAAAAACAAAAAAAAATGAAGAAACTTATCGGTGGAGATTGAGGAGGTGGACTGTTCTGCTCAGCGATGAAGGTGTGGTCGGTGTGGACTGTGGAGCCAACGAGCCGTGGTGGTCCTGGACAGCTGGACCTCCTCACCTCCTGGCTCCTGGTGGTCTTGCCTTGCCGTCTTGCCGGCCGGGGAGGGCTTGCCGGGTCGGAGAGACCGGGACTGGTGGAGTCGTGGAGAGTGGACTTGGAGGCGGGGCGGGACTGGGACGCCGGAGGTGGAGACATGGAGGCGGAGGGGGATCGGGATGTTGGGATGCGCCGATGCGGTCACTGATGGAGCGTGGAGGCGGGACGTCGAACAGTCGGAGGTGGAGGCGGAGGCTGGACTGCGACTGGACTTGGAGGCAGAACCGGGACGTCGGAGGCGGGATCGGGATGCCGGGATGCGGTCACTGATGGAGCATGAAGGGTCTGGAGGCGGGACTGGGACACCGGAGGTGGAGGCTGGACCGCAATGCCGGATGCAAGCGAGCGAGGGGCCTCTTGGGGGTGGGGGCCTAAGGCAAGGGCTTCGGTGGCCTTGCCCTTCAGCCGCCCCTGGCTTCCAAAGAGGCACCTCATAATTGTTACTCTTCTAGTCACACACAAATCTTATGGAATTTCTTTTTAATGATTACAATTGTAAAATTAATAGTCAAGTAATTCCAAAGTATATTCCATCTTGCAAAATTGTGGTGCCTGGACTCTTGAGTGTGTGTTCGTGCGAATATTTTGGTGAGTTGTATCGGATGAGGTTTTCTTTGGACTTGCCCTTCCCTTTCTCCGATTGCCGAGAAGGTTTCTTGATTCTTTATAAGAGCTCACCTGTTAATTTGCTTTTTGTTCATAATTTTCTAGTGGCTAGTAGTTCTTATATTGATGTATACGATCCCTTACAGAGATTGAGGTGATTTTCATACACAGCCCAGGTCATGCTATATCTATATGATAGAAGAATTTGTAATGTTTATTATTGTAAAATTAGTGTCCATTTAGGACAACGTTGGCATGTTCTCAGTTAGAAGAAAAATCATCAACTTTTTGATGGGTTGTAAGGAATAAACGAAGGTCACCTTTGGGATGCATCGTTAACTTTATAGTGTCACCTTTTGGATGACAAGTACAATCATTCGTTGTGATTATGTGGTGGAGGGATGAATGGAACTGTTTGAAGGGATTTTAAGTATATAACGAGTCAAGGCATGGTTTAGGTCTGCAGCAAAATTAAAGAAAACTTCGCTTGCATTGCATTCCTAGGTGTATTACACTAGCTAAGATTTAACTTCACATTCATGTTTTAGTGAATTGAAGGACACAGAAATTGATAATCAGAAATCTCAGATTCCATTGTGTTACATCCAAATCTATAGTGGTCACTAGACTTTACTGCATAACAGATCTAAACTATGTGCATTAATTTTATGCAGATAAATAGTCAATTCTCAAGTCAAGAAAACGATAGTCAATTCTCAAGTCAAGCAAATATTAATTCATTCTCGAGTCAAGTAAATGGTAGTCCATTCTCAAATCAAGTAAATGATGGTCGATTCTCGGGTCAACTAAATGGTAATCCATTCTCAAGTAAATGGCAATCCATTCTCTAAGTCAAGTAAATGGTAGTCCATTCTCAAAGACAAGTAAACGGTTATCCATTCTCAAGTCAGGCAATTAGCCATTAGCTTTTTTTTTTTTTTTTTGAGATAGTCATATTAGCTATTAATTTCATGAGTCAAGTAAACCGTGCATGGTAATATCCGGTCTGCTAAATGGCTCTTTCCATCCACATATTTTAGAGCTGAATGAAATTTTAAAACAAATTCATTTTCATTTTGATAATAAATTTTCTCAAGCTAATCTGATAATGAGAAGAATTTTTTTTTCAACCCATCCAACTCAGATCTCGCAAAAGAAAACTAAAAGAAGAGAAAAAAAATTACAAAAGCATGATTTAAAGTCCCCTTTTCTTCTATTTATTGATTTAAAAATGAGATGTGCAGCTTTTATTTATAATAATAAGGTCAACTTTTATACAATTCGAATTAGATTTCTCTTCCTAGGACATCCATCCTTACACAATTTGGATCGAATTCCTCTTCCAAATTTGAATAGAATTAGATCTCTGAAAAAATAACTAATATAAATAATCAAAATAAATACTAAAATTCTACAAGAGGTAGATCTTTACTTGTGCATCAATTTTACCTACTATTGCTCTGCCAAATTCTTCATAGATTGAAAGATAATGTCTAATCAAAAAATTTTTCAAAAAAAAAAGTTTCGGTTGAACCAACTTATTTCAGAACTCAAATGATGTAATTTTAGCCCAATTCAATCCCTCTAAAAGATTAGCTCAAAGTTATAAATCTCAAAAAAATTTCTGACTTCAAAAAAAAAATCCAAACGATGTTGTATGACTAAATTATCGATTCTTAAAGTTTGACATGCGAATCGATTTCTTGATATGGTAGATCTTACTCTTAGATCCTATCCAGTCCTATTTGTAGTAGCAAAAGGGGTCTATATCAAAGTCGATGATCCTTCTACATACATATAGTGGCCGAAGTCATCCATATCAAGTATGATGATCCTCCCGTATACTCTCAGTGGCTAAGATCATCCATATTAAATCTAGTGATCCATCTAGATATCCGTAATAGCCAAAATTGTCACACCCTGAACCCAAGACCTGGGTTGATCATATAACACAGCTACATGAACCCTAAAGTAATGCCTCAGAGATTATGTTAGGCCTAAATAATAAATAAGTCCATAAGAATATCGAAATAATTATAAAATTTCTATCATATTTAGCAAATCAAACCAATCCATCTTTATTGAACAATATTTGCGAGATTAAAATATTTATTTAGTATCTAAAAATCAACTAATTAACAAACTAAGGACTTCATTGCTCGAACTCTATTCCCATTCCAACCAATACTAGGCTTCCTGTAAGTTTGAAGAAAAAAGAAGGTATGAGCCTTTCAGCCCTGTAAGAATCTCCTATACTCACACCAGCATGATTATGAAACATCTTTTAACAAATATATATAATTGATAAAAAAATAATTAGATTCATACATCATCAATTTGATAGTTGAATAATATTATCACAATTCTATTAAACTCATCACATATCACAAATCAACAATTTTGATCTAGATAATATTATTATTTCGGTACTGCACTAGACTTAGTCACGCTCCAGCCTATGGCAGGTCAAACACATACCATGTTTCTACTTGTGGCTGGCAACCACATCTCAGCTTGTGGCTGATATCACAAATACCATATTTCACATATGCTGGCTAGTCTAAATACCATTCAATTAGATATGGTTCATCATCTAGATTTGATTTCGGCACTGGAGCTAGTCACAACTATGCTCCACCCTGTAGCAAGTTAAAATATCTTAGCTCATAGCTGATATGCAATATATCACACATGGCCGACTAGCCACATGCTCCCTTTTTCCTATATTTATAGTTACGCAAATTGTTGTTTGACTTTCTAATAGTGGACTAATTACAACTATACTCTAGCCCATAGTAAATCAGATACAATGCTGCACCCTAGCCCAAGGCTGACCTAGCATTCACATCATATTTTTTGCATAGCCAATCAGTCCAAACACGGCTCATGCTCCATCCATATTATTAAAGTCATAATCTAATGTTTAGTATTAAATTAGTTACAGTCATGCTCCAGCCTATGATAGGTCAAAAATAATACCGCACCTCAGTCTAAGACTGATTCAGCATATACACCACATTTCTTGCATGACCGACTAATCTAGATGCCGTCCATACCCCATCAATTATGTTAAATTAAATTTTTCTCATTCAGCAATCATTAAGCACCACTTAATCATAATGCAAGCAACATCAATTCAATAACATATGATATACATATCAATAGATATAGAATATACATCAACTATACAAATATAATTTTTCATAAACATATAAATGATCGTGTTGAAGAATCCTTATCTCTACCAGTG